>NC_056736.1:663123520-663141020 GCF_019279795.1 Protopterus annectens | reverse complement strand
TCTCAATCAGCCTGGTGTTTTTGTTTCAGAAGAAATTCATTGTGAAGTTAATTTTCTGGGTCAGTTACTGTTTTCTCTAAGGCAAGAATCTGTTCAGATTGTTTTCTTTACTATTCCATTTAGAAGTTCCAGTTGTTTACTGCATTCTTGTTTGATAATATCCATTTTGTTTTCGAATTTGTCCATTTTTATTGAGAGTTTTTGGATGTTTGATATTATAAGATGTAGTTCTTTCTTCACTGCACTCTCCTGGTGTGGGTTCTTTAAGTTGCTCATCTTGAGATCTCCAGTAGAAAACATAACAGGAATAATTAAAAAAATTATCTTGACTGTATTAATTTTTAGAAAATAAACAGTCTATATTAAATCTAGCTTTTAGTATAATTTTAGTTAGATTTTTCTAAAAATTAAAGTACATTTCCTGTCAGGATATTAAAATCTAAGCAGAGCTATGGATTTCTGCTGCTATCAGCCTGGCATCTTGGCCATGCCCCCAGTTTTTGAATTATTAATGCAAATATGAACAAGCAGTATTTGACGCACAGAGGTGCAGTAGGAGGTAAATGCAGAAATGCCAGGAGGTGCACTTGGCTGTAATGGGTTAATAACCTCCTAGATGCCTCAAAATCCACAATAATTCAGCACGCCAATGACTCCTACCTCATATGTAGCACCCAAAACCTTAATACCCTTTAACAAATCATTAGAGAATCCTTCTCTTCCACTGAAGCCTGGCTAACTGACAACTTTTTCTTAACCCTAAAAAAGACACTTCTCAGCCCAGAAGCCCTTGTTTGATATTCTCTCAGCAAACAACACTAAAAACTGAAATTGTCCCACACACTAAGCTGCTTGGCATCCACATTGACAACATAATACAATTTGACTATCACATCCAACATACAGTAAAGAAAACTCACCAGAAATTAGGATTTCTATACAGAATCAAACATTTCCTAACTAAGGAAACCAGAAAACACTTCGCTTCTACTGCCAAATCTTCTCTATTCAGCTGCTATTTTCATCAATTTACAAGTCTCTCAGCTCTCAGAGCTCAAACGATCCTATCAAACAGTAGTAAAGTTTAGAGTAAACCACCCACAAATATACCACTGCCTAGCATTCAAAGAACTAAAGTAGTTCAAACTACCACACTTACTACCTTACTCCCAACTTGTGACTACTCATAACCTCACCTATAAATCTACAAACTGTCCATTTTTTCCAACTCTAATCCACCCATACAAACTAAACAGACCCCTTCGCTCAACCTAAATGCTGGTCTTCATGACACTAAACCCAATAATACATCTGGTGTCAGTCTAATGTCTAATCTCAAACTATGTTGTCAAAGCATGGAACATTGTACCTCTCTAAAAACAGAAAACATTTCAAACGTTTTAAACAGAAGCTGAAGTCATACCTGCAAAATGTCCTGCTCTGCCCCTGCAGTAACCCAGGGTAAGTGCCCCTAGACTAATCCATAATTCCCCACTCCTTACCCTTCAACTTTTACTTGACTCACTTTATCCTTCTTACATTCATCTATAAAATCTTTTCCCCTTCATCTCCGCACTTTCAACCACTTCTCTTCCTCCTTCAAAAACTCTAGTCTATTACACTACACTGGTTAGCATAAAAACTAGAGCATAAAAGAAAGCTGCTTTTCTGCAATTTTACATCTATTTTAGGTCTAATTATGAAACTACTTACTGAAGTATACAATGCTACTAGTCCATTGAAATGCATGCCTGTATATTGAATTATGCTCATTACCATCCTTTGTTCAAAAACTAACGTTATGTGCTCACCATAATGATGCATCTGTGTTGTCTCTCTTAGTCCTTCCTCAACCGATGGATCTCAAAACCAGCTTCAGCTGCTTCAATATACTTTGGCTCCATAGCTTGAGCTCCTCCCCTTACACATAATCCTCTCCTAAGCCTGGTTTACCTCAGATCGAGCTTACCCCCAAGTCAGCCTACCTTCTTGCACCAAAACAAGGTCCCCCACAGTAAAAAAAAAAAAAAAAGTCCAAACTAAACCACATTCTAGTTAGAATAGACACAAGAGGAAGACTGGAGCTCATTCGGCATCACTCCTCAGGACAGACTAGGAGCCCAAATGAAAACCCTCCAAAGCAGGATGGGGGCTGGAGGTTGAGGAAGGATAAAAGAGACGACACAAATGCATCATTATGGTGAGTACATAACTTCTGTATCGGATGTTGGCTTTAGTCCATTCTTCAAATGGTGGGACACAATCCCCAGTTAGAGAAAAACCTGGGTGGTCTTCAAGGTGGGATAATCCAGAGTACAGAGGAACTAAATGCTGCTCCATCCCTATACAAGGTGTCCAATTTTAATGAGCAATAAATATATGCCCACGAAACCAAGTAGCAGCTGCACAAATGTCATCTGTGGAAGCCCTGGGACCAGAAAGCAGACACTGTGGCTACAGATCTGGTGGAATGAGCCTTAGGTGGTTTAGGTAAAGTCAACCCTTTATTCTTGTAAACAAAGGAAAAGCAGTCAGCGAGCCATCTAGATAAAAAGAAGTTATGTCTTACCATAATGTTCCATCTGTGCTGTAGATCTTTATTCATTCATTACTGTTAAGACTTGGGTTCTGTTCTCGGAACCAAAACCGCCAGTACCAAGTTCGTGCCAGCCAAAAACTCTCAGCCAAGACCTACCCGCAATGCCCCTCTCATGGTCTCTTCAGATCAAGTTTGCCCGCCATTATATTATAAAAGTAATAATAGTGACAGTAGGAGGCTCTCTCTAAGCAGATACCTTAACTAATAAGGAAATCATAAAGTCCATCAGGAGTCCAGGAAGTAATGAATGAATAAAGATCTACAACACAGACGGAACATTATGTTAAGACATAACTTCTTTATCTGATGTAAATATTTATTCATTCCTTACTGTTAGGACTTAGTCCCCAGCGACTTGAGTCCTGGGTGGCCCTAAGGAAGGACATTCCTGAGCACCATAGAACCAAAAAATGCTCGTCCCCTGGAGGCCAAATCCAATTTGTAATTAGTGATAAAGGTATGAGGTCTTGGCCAAGTGGTTGATGCACAGATATCATCCTTAGAGGCTTTGGAATGAAAAAGCCACTGAAGCAGCCATCGATCTAGTAGAGTGAGCCTTTATTTTGGAAGGTAAGGACACTTTGTTTTGATGATAGATGAAAGTAATGGTGTTTCTGAGCCAAGAAGATAAAGCCATTTTGGAAACCGGCTTACCCATTCTGGGTCCTGCAAAGGCCACAAACTGATCCATTTTTCTGAAAGATTTAGTTCTGTTCAAGTAGAAACAAAGTTGCCTATGAACATCAAGGGTATGCAGAAGGTATCCCCCTCTATCTGAATGGAGGGAAAAGAAAATCAGTAGGTCAACAGATTGATTAATGGAAAAAACAGAAATGACCTGGGGCAAAAAGGAGAGATCAGTAAGTAGGGACACTCTTTCCCTATGAAAGATCAAGTAAGGTCTCTCGATACTCACGGCCTGCAACTCGGATGCTCTTCTCGCCGAGGGTAAGGGTAGAGTTTTACAAGACAAAATTTGATATCACAGGAATTAAAAGGCTCGAACGGAGGACTCGTTAACGACTGAAGCACCAACGTCAAGTCCCAGGGTTTTACAGCAGGCTTGACAGGAGGTTTAATATGCAATACTCCTTTCATGAAGGTTTTGCACAGTCGGTGTGACATAACAGATGAATTGTCACTTGCATTGTGAAAGTTTGCAACAGCTGATAAATGCACTGAAATTGTCGATGCTGAAGCTCCTGCATGGAACAGGGTAGTGAGGTACTGAAGGATCTTCTGAATAGGCATGGAAAAGGGGTCTATATTATGTTCTTTGGCCCATCTAGAGAACCTAGTGCACTTACTGGAATACATTTTTCTGGTGGACTGTTTGTGTGAAGCCAAAAGGATCTCGTGAGCAGGGTATGAAATATCAGGTAGGCTGGCAATCATCGGAAGTGGAGAAACCAAGCTGTGAGCATGAGGCTGTGGAGATTGGGTGAATCAGTCCCGGAGGATGAGCCAGCAGACCTTGGGATTGATCCAGGATCCACGGGCTATGAATCGGGTGAGGCCATAGGAATGGGAATCGGACTTGACGGGGGCAATGAGGATCACTTTGCTTCTCAACCTTTGAGCTTTCTGTAGGAATTTCGGGATGAGGGGGAATAGGGGAAAAGCATACAGTAGACCTGGGGGCCAATCATGTATCACAGCATCCCTCGGTGACTCCCCTGAGGGGGGATCAGGGCAAAATAGCTTCTGCATTTGTTGTTTAGGGGTGAAGCAAACAGGTCGCAGCAAGGCCCACCCCAACAGCGGAAGATCTGATCCACTATTATTGGATTGAGGGACCACTCATGAGGCATCAAAATGTTCCTGCTCAGATTGTCTGCAATAAGATTGGAACTCCAGGGAATGTGCGTTACTATGAGAAAGCAGATGGAAGCCATCGCCCAATGCCAAATTCTCATGGCTTCCAGACACAGGGGATAAGACCTGGTTCCGCCTTGTTTGTCGATGTACCAGACGACTGACATGTTCTCCAACTGAAATGGAATGGTCCCGGAAGGAAGGGATGTGTGGAATGCTTGCAACGCTAAGAGAACTGCCCTCAATTCCAGGACATTTATTTGCAAACTGGCCTCCATGGGGGACCAGGTGCCTTGGACTGTCTTTCCCTGAAAATGCCCCCCCCCCCCCACCTTAACAGGGAAGTGTCCGTGGTCACCGTGGCCCTGGGCTGGGGAAGACATAATGGTCAAACACAAAAGATTTGTTTCTAGCTTCATCCACCATAGCATTTCTTTCTTGCAAAGATTTGTAAGGCATATCATGTGGTCGAGTGTGTGGGTTAAGCTCGACCACTGTGATGAAAGGAGCCACTGTAATAGTCTCATGAGCAACCTTGCCAGAGGTACTAAGGTAATGGTTGCTGCCAGAGCCCAATAGCTGTAGTACAAGGTGTGCTGATATAAATGTCTGCCGGAGGAGAACTTGAATCTGGTTTCTTTTTTTTGAAAGCCTGTGAGGAGGAAGGGAGCTTGACAGGATGTTGTGTCGAAGACTGCTCCAATGAATTCCAGTGCTCTTGTTGGAGAAGTGTGATTTGTCCATGTTGATCGTAATACCTAGGCGAAGAGCAAGGCTTTGAGTGTAAGAGAGACTGAGAATGAGTAGATTCATGGTCGTGGTGGTAAGGAGCCAATAGTCTAGATATGGAAACACCTGGAATCCTTGTAGTCGGACATGAGCTACTACGACTGCCATGCATTTGGTAAACACTCTGGGGGCTGTCGAGCGACCAAAGGGCGGGACCCTGAATTGATAATGATCATCTCCCAGCCGGTCACAGAGAAATCTCTGGGAGCGTTTGTCCATTTTTATGTAGTAATATGCTTCTTGGAGGTCTACAGAGCACATCCAGTTGTCCTTCCCCAGAAGGGGGAGAATGGACTATATTGTGACCATCTGGAATGTTTGAGGTTTGATGAATTTGTTTAATAAGCTGAGATCCACGGATTGGTCTCCAGTCTCCTGTCTTTTTTGGCACTAAAAAGAACCTCGAGTAAAAGCCGGATCCTCTCTGGTCTGGTAGGACTGGTTGGATGACACTTTCTTAGCAGCTTTTCGATTTCTAAGGCTGCAGCCTCCATCTGACAAGTTGGGACATCGGGGATTCGTTTTACGGGTCTGGGAGTGAGGTCAAATGGGATAGGATAGCCTCTAGATATTATTCTCTGCACCCACGCATCCGTTATGAGTTGCCAGGCCTGTAGGTACAGCGAAAATCAACCCCCGACTGTTTTCAGAGGAAAGAAATCGGGCCGCTATTCAGGAGCGCTGGAAGGGTCGGCCAGAGAAGGAATCTCTAACTCCCAGGTTGTGCGGACCTCCTCTTCCCCAAAAGGGGAGTCTTCTGGATGAGTTGCCCCCTCTGACCCTCCGGGGGGGGGGGGTTGCTCATCACAAGTGTCATGAAAAGACCCTTGGGACTTCTGGAACCACAATTTTCCTCCCCTCTGATTCTTGGAGTAGGACCTCTGGGGGTGGGGGGGGGGGGGTGGAAAAACATATGCCCACGGCAGACAAGGTCTTTCCGTCCTTCTCACTAAATGAAAGTGTGTCTCTTACTTTGGGACCAAAAAGGGAAAATTCGTCAACAGGCGCACTGACAAAGGAAGACTTAAAAGGGGTCCACGAAGTCGCACAAACTCCTCCAAGCATGTCGTCTCATAACGATGTCCGATGCTGCTGCTCGAGCTGCCTGCTCAATAGTGTGAGAAATCAAGCGCATCGAGAAGTTAAGAGATTGATTCCAAGGTAGCTAGCTGACAGGCAACAGTATCATGCACCTCCTCAGGCAATACCTCCAACAACGAGGCAGACATTTCTGAAATTAGGTCTCTTTGGAGGCGAATAAAGTGTGCCAGGTAATTCAGTGACCGAATTGCAAAGGTCACTAAAGCATAGGTCTGCTTCCCCAGTCTGTCCACAGCCAGAGACTCCCTGTATAGGGGATGAACAGCGAAACTCTCTTCTGCCAGTTGCCTCCTGGAGGCCATCGCCACGACCATGGAATCGACTACTAGCTGTTTGGATGAATTGGATTGTCTTCAGCAGTGGACAAAAATTTATCTGGCTTCCGGGGAATGGGTTCTATGTTGTCCGGGGCCTTCCAGGCATGATGCACAATAAGTCGAATGAGCTCATCTGCAGGTGGGGTCACCTAGAAAGTAGATGGCCAAGCACAGAAAGCCTGCAAGAACACAGATTCCTCCGAAGGGCTGGAAGGCTTCCAGTCTCCCCTCTGCTTGAGGATCTCGAGAATGTCTCCAAATGAGACATCTTCCATGGGAGACAGTTGGGACCATTCTCTCTCATCGCAATCAGTGTCTTCAGTGATGGATTCCTCAGAGGAATCAAGATGCTTCCTCTTGCAAACTTTCTTCTGGGGTGGCTCCCCAGTGGGATCTTCTGAGGAGGACTCCAAAGAAAGGGTTTCCTTGAAGGGAAGGTCTTGCAGCTCCTGTGCTTGAGGTTCCAGATTAGGAGGGTGGGACAGCTGCAAGCTAGAGAGGGGTTTCTGGTTCCAATGTCAATGGTGTCAACTGCGAGCCTGTTGAAGCAATGACCCTCTCTATCACCTGGAAAGCAGGACCACCCATGGAGGGATGGGAGCCCGGAACAGAGAAGGACAACCTCGGAACAGGGATCACACCCCACCCCAAGGGGCCCGTCTCCAGGTGTGGAGCTCCGAGAGAACGGGCAGCTGCCGGGACAGCTGTGGCTGTAGACGGCGCCACAGAAAAAAATCAGCGCTGAACTAGGTGCCCCAGTGCCGACAGCCCAATCACTGCTCCAAGAGTGCACCAGTTCCAAAGGAGCCATGGCGCCAAGAGTAGTCGGTGCCAACAGAGAAGCCTCCGCTGTCAGAGCAGAGACAGTATGCACTGGGATAGCCATCGATACTGAAGTCTCTGAAACTGGGGTGGAGGTCAGAGGAGGATAGACAGGAAAATATGCCGTGAGAGCTTCCACTCCAAAAGGGAGGGAAGACCTGGTCTGGGTGGTTAATCCTCTAGCTGCCAGAAGACGGTCCACAACCCTCACTACATCCTGTTCCGAAAGACTCCTGGTGGATCTGAAGGATGCTGCTGATGGGGAGTCTAGTCTCTCAAGAAAGGGACTAAATTGTTGTCCCAAAAAGGGGTCATACGATGTAGACTACCTAGCTCTGGGAAGGTGCTCGCCCTTCAGAACTGAAGGGGTCATTACCAGTGGAGCCGTGTAAGACATCGGCACCATGGCCGGGGATGATAGCGATGCAGGTACAGTAGTCTGAGCCTGTGTCAAATACAAAGTTGGCACCGCGGGGGATGGTGCCGAGGCTGGTACAGTGGAAGGAGTTGGAGTCCGAATCAAAGGTGGCACCAAGGGAGAAGACAGGGACCCTGGTGCCGAAGCTGTTTGCACCGACAGGGCAGGAGAAGCCTGGTGTCAACTCAGTTCCAAGGAGGATGGGGATGTCGGAACCGAAAAACTCAGTTTATGCTTATGCTTTTTTATGTCTTTATGCTTAGGAGATGGTAAGAAATCCGTCCCAGAAACAGCCTCCGTGAAGAGTGATTTCAGCATACCCTTTAGAATAAGCTTGTTCTTGCGCTCAGCCAATGTACGGTTGATGAAGCTAGAACAAATGTCACAAGAAACATTAAGGTGGTCAACACCCAACCAGTAAACACACCAGGCATGACCGTCAGAATTGGGCATCTTACGCCCACACTTATCACACTGTTTGAAACAAAGCTTGGCCTTATCTGCCATTATAACACACTAGTATTACCGCACAACAAACTATAACTAGCAACAAAAGATAAGACAGTAAAAGAAAGCACTTTTTTTTTGTACAGATAGCAGGAAAAGAGTACCAACAATGGTACTAAGAAATGCCAAAAAGGTAAGAGGATGGCCTACTAAGGTAGGGAGATAGAGAGTAGTACCAACAATGGTACAAAAGAACTACTAAGGTAGTGGGTAGGGCTTAGTCAGGAAAAGAAGGATATAGAGATGAGAAATAACTTTAGATGATAAAACTGTCTAACACATACTAAAGACTCGAAATAACCACAAAAAAGCTAACACTTAACTGAGAGAAGGCTTGGCACATCTGACAAGGAACACGGCAAACGAGATCTGAAGAGACTATGAGAGGGGCATTGTAGGTAGTCTTAGCTAAGACTTTTTGGCTGGTGCAAGCTTGGTACCGGTCATGTCAGTTCCAAGGAGGAAATCGAAGTCCTAACAGTAAGGAATGAATAAAGATTTACAACATCAGACAGTTGCGTTTAATAATGCCTTGCCCAATTTAGCCTTGGAAAAAGATACAAACAATTGGTCTGATTTCCTGAAATCTTTAGCTCTATGGAGACAGAATCTAAGTTGTCTGTTAACATTCAACAGATGCAGCATGTATTCTCCCTTGTTGGAAAACACTGGAAAGAAAACAGGTAGAATGACTGACTGGTTGATAGCTGCTGCCAATGCCACCTTAAGTTGGAAAGAAGGATTAGTCTGAAGGGACACCCTATCCTTATGAAAGAAATCAGATACAGTGGCTGGGAAGAGAGTCCCAGGAGTCTGATACTTGTCTAGCCGATGTAACTGCAACCAGAAAAATAGTTTTCCAAGATAAAATCCAAGTCCACCTTGGCAAAGGGCTCAAAGGGAGACTGCATCAAAGCCTGAAGTAGTACTGTTGAATACCGTGGAGTGTAGGATCCTTTAAAGCTGGTCGAAGTAAAAACGTATTTTGAGAAAGGCCTTGCTTCATCTCAATGATGACAAGGAAGCATGACTTTTGCCTATGTGATAAATAGGTTCATAGGTTCATGGTTCATAGGTAGATACTAGACTATCTGCCCTAGGGCATTTATAAGCCTAGCCAGAGTGTATTTGGCTTCCGACTCCCTATTAGATTAGCCTACTGTGCCTCTGTAAAGTAGGTCACAGAAGGTACCCTTTTAAGATTAGTTTACTGTGCCTCTGTCTAGCAGGGACACAGAAGAGATCCCAGGGGTGAATTTGCGATTTCCCATCCACACGTCCAGATTTCGCTTGAAGAGGGTCAGCGAGGGACTATGTCTAACATGAATTGGGATTCTATTCCAGAGTGAGGGGAGCCTCTGGGAAATGAATCTGTCCCTCCAGCATGTCCCATTTATTTTTGTGCTGAGGTTTAGGTCCCTAGAGCGTGTAGCTCTAAGGGACTTGGATTTTTTCAGGTGGAGCATGTCCATTAATTCTGGGTTTGACATGGCTTTGTACGTCAGGCATAGATCACCTCGGAGTAGGTGGTAAGCAACTGAGTAGAGCTGGAGTTTTAGTCGAGCTGCATAGGACATCTGTTTTTAGCCCATGATTCTCTTGGTGAGGTACTTTTGGGGTCTCTCCAGTTGCTGCAGGTGTCGGGCAAGGTACATCCCAAAAGGGGCATTGTATTCAATTATGGGTTTGATGAGTGACAACTAGAGGGGCACAATGACCTCTCGATCTAGATGCGAACCCTTTCGTGATAAGGTGAGCTATATAGAAGGTCTTTCTAACCACTTTGGCAACGTGATTATCAAAGGAGATTACTATCTACGTTGGTCCCCAAATCTCTAATTACTTCTTCCGTACTTAATGGATTACCACCTATGTGGTGATTTGTGGGCACCTTGTTTTTCCCAAAGGGGATGACTATGCACTTTTTAGCATTTAGCTTGAGGCCGTGGCTCTGGCACCAAGCATCCGTCTCTGTGAGACCCTTTTGGAGGATGCTTGTGTCAACTGGAGATTCGATTATGACCTCCAGTTTGCAGTCATCTGCGAACTTTGTCAGCCATAACCCCCCCCCCCCCCCCCGTGTTAGCCTGAACCTCAGAGAAGTATATACCGAACAAGAGAGGTCCCAGAACTGAGCCCTGTGGGACACCACTTGTAACTGGTTTGGATTCGGACATGGCACCTGCGATTCTGACCATGTGGGTTCTATCTCGGAGCCAATTTGCAACCCATCTTGGGTTGATATTTAAGCTGGTAAGCTTATTTATGATGCCCGAGTGGGGTATTGTGTCGAAGGCTTTTGCGAGGTCCAGGTAGACTATGTGGACTACCTTGCCCTCATCTATGGCTTTAGTAACTGTTTCAAAGAAATCAACTAGGTTTAAGAGGCAAGATCTGCCCTTAACAAAGCCGAATTGGGTAGGGTCCAGTGTCTGGAGGCTCCCAATGTCTTTGTTTATGAGTTCCATGATAATACGCTCCATAGCTTTACAGACCAGACTAGTCAGGCTTATGGGGCGATAGTTTCCGGGGTCCATTGTGGCACCACCTTTGTGGAGTACAACTAGCTTCACTACTGAAAATGGAGCCAAGAAAACCAAAGACAGCTGGCATAGGTGCTGAAAATTGGTCCAGTCATCTCTGGAGAGTCCAGACAGAAAATCTTTTCCATTTGCTCTTATAAATCTGCCTAGTAGAATATTTCTGGAAGGATGTAAGGATATGACACACTAAGGAAGAAAGCCTGGACTGTCTAGCCATCACTGGAAGTGGCAAAACCATTCAATTAACTTGAGGGTCTGAATATCCAGATGAGGTATTCCGGATGGGCAAGATACAAGATCCTGAGATGGATTCAACACCCAAACAGGGTGTACCAGATGAGACCACAGAAGAGAAACCACACTTGCCAAGGCTAGAACGGAGCAATGAGGAATACTTTGCTCTTCCGCTGAAAAGCTTTATGAAAAAACTTAGGGATGAGAGAGGTGGGAAAGGTGTAGAGATGACTGGAGGGCCAGTTATTAATCAGAGAGTCTTTCGATGATTCTCCCTCTCAAAGGAGAAGTACTTGCTGCAACTGGAATTGTTGGGACAAGCAAATAGGTCACAGCCTGGTTGGCCCCATCACTGAAAAATCCTTTTCACCTCCAGTGGGTTAGACACCACTCATGACAGCATAACATGGACCTGCGCAGTTTGTCTGCTAGCAGGCTGAACTTCCCCAGAATATGTGTTGCCAACAGAAAGCAGCCAGAACAGCACCCACTGCAGCACTCTCAATGCTTCTCAACATAACGGACAGGACAGGATTGGGCTCCCACCCATTTGTTAATGTACCAGATCAACAACATGTTGTCCGTCTGAACAGCAACCATCCCTGGAAGAAGAACATCTTAAACACCTGCACCGCTAACAGGACTACTCTCATTTTCAGGACACTGATGTGAAGATTGACCTGGAACCAAGAACAAGTGTCATGGACCATCCTTCTCAAGTACTGCCCCCTACCTAGATGGGAGGCATCTGTAGTCACTGTAGCCTTCAGCGTAAAAAGGATTAAAAGGCAACCCTGAGAAACTTCTTGTGCATGGATCTACCAGGCTATGTGTTCTACGCAAACCCTTGTAACCCACATTAGTGTGGCCACAGAGTGTCATCCCACTGGCCATTGCACTGCAGGTACCCTAGTGTGAAACCTTGCTAAAAGTACCAAAATTATGGAAGCTGCCACAAAAACAAGAAGCTGTAAGACTAACCTAACTTGAGGGGAAGGAAGAGAGAGAATGTGTGACGCTTGGCTCTACAAAGTGTTTAACCTTGCCTGTGGTAAGCCTGCAATTGATCCCACCGTGTCCAAATGAGCAGCAATGAATTCCAGGACTTGAGTGGGACAGGGCTGAGACTTGGTGTAGTTCACTGTGATGCCGAGTTGAATACGCAAGTAGCCCCTGGCTTGAATTAGTAGAGGCTTGGTGGGAGAAGAGAGGAGCCAGTCAAGATATGAAAACACCTGGAATTCCAGTAGTCTGAAGTTAGCTGCAACCACTGCCATGCACGTAGGAAACACCCTGTAGGCTGTGGTGAGACCAAAGGGTAGGGCCCTGAACTGGTAGTAACTGGCTCCCAACCAGAAGCATAGGTATCTCCAGCAGCGCCTGTCTATTTTGATGCGACAGTACACATCCGGAAAATCTACTGAACATATCCAATCGTCCTTGTGCAACAGTGGTAGAATGCACTGAACAGTGACCATCCTAAACTTATAGTGCTTGACAAACTGACTCAAGTTGCTGAGATCCAAAACTGGTCTTTGGTCCCAATCTTTCTTTGGCACTAAAAAGAATCTTAAGTTGTATCTTTGTTGGTCTGGGGGCATCACTTTGATGATTCTTTTTGCCAGTAGCTTTTCTATTAATATGGCTGCCACTTTCCTCCGACTGGGTGGAACATCGGGAAACATTTTGCACTGACTGAAAGGATGAAGGGAAAATGGAATGTAATAACCTCAGAATGTTACACTCTGTACCCAGAAGTCTTTGGTGATGGCTGTCCAGGCTTCAGGCACAGGGATAAGCACCCCCACAACCACCTCCAGAGTGCGGTAGCTGGGCAACCTTTCAGGAGCACTGAAAGGGCTTCTCGTGAGCCTCTGAAACCTTGGTGTTGTGGGCCTCCTTTGCTGCTTGGACATCTGCTATTAGAGCCCCCCCCCCCCGTACTGGGAGAGGGGATCTGTCTAAGTAGTAGCCCAAGGAAGACTTTTGCAACTTGAGGAAAAACATCTTTCTACTTCTTCTCTGGTTTCACGAAAAAGTCCTCGAGGGGTAGAAAAATGTATACCTACGGCAGACAGAGTCTACTTATCCTGTTTGCTCCTGGAGAGGTTTTCCTTCACCTTAGGGCCAAAAAAGATGGATCCATCAAAAGGAGCACTGCTAAATGATGTCTTGAAGGGCTCAGCAGACTCACAAAGGCATCTCCAGGAGTCCCCTCTCATGGAGATTCCTGAACCTAGGGGCCCTTGAAGCCCCCTCTAAGGCATGAGATATCAGCCTCATGGAGGCATTCAATACGGACTGAATGGTGACCAGTTCCAAAGAAACCATCTTCTTGCCCTCTGCAGACATGGACCCCAACAAGGCACTGGAAAATTCTGTGATCAAGTCCCCTGAAATCTCATAATGTGTACCAAGTAGTTCAGCAGCCTGAGGGAGAAAGTCATTGATGAATAAACATGCTTCCCAAATCTGGGGTCTCTGTTGAGGGGAAGGGCAGAACTCTGTTCAGCAAGTTCTCTCTTAGAGGCTGCTGCTACCACCACTGTATCCACTGGGGAGACCCTTGCTCCAGTGGGCCAGATCCTTTGGCGCAACAAGGCACTTATCTGGTTTCTTGGGGATGGGCTCCACAATATCTGGATCCTTCCAAGCCAGGCAGGAAATGATGTCCATCATCTCATCTGCTGAGGGGGGGGACTACCCAGGATGCAACTTCACCTATTCCAAAAGCCTCAAGAAATGCTAAAGTACAGTTTTGTACCTACCATAAATGTAGATGTTAGAGTGTAAAAGGCTGCGTCGGCCTAGTACATTCCATCAAAATATCCGTAGCGGTCTCGGGTTCCAGATCTGCGGTAGTCAGGGGCTGCGTCGGAGCCTCAATGAGGACCGGAGAACCGGAGACCGGATCAGCCGAGGCCTCGGAATCTGGCTTAGGCCTGGGCTGCCTGTCCTTATCCCTGCGTTTTTTGTGCATGCCGGTAGTCGGTTGCTCCGACGGCATGTTGTAGTTTAAATTTCCTACCAAAGTAGTGTCGTGTGAAATCAAATCGTCTTTTAATAGTACGCTTGTTAAACCTAGCACAAAACTGACAAGAAGTGATGTCGTGGTCTGGGCCTAGGCAAGGTATGCAATAAAAATGAAAATCCTTATGAGGTATTTGCTTCCCACAAGAAATACAATTGTTAACTTTTTCTGACATCGGTCTGAGGCAAGAAAAGTTTCCCCAACGGGGTACTTAGCTTTACAGAAGACTTCGGTCTGAAATTTGAATTAGAAAATCTCAGGAGTCGGCCGACTGGCACTTGCGAACTGCTTCTGCTTCGGGCACCGCGCGGCAAGAAAGACTGAAGAAAATGGCGTCGGTTGCATTATATATACCCCTGGCGCACTGACGTCAAGGAAGAGGCGACAGCAACAGACGCCGGACCAAGACTTTGGAATTCCGGCCGACTGCGGGACCGCCTGACGACAGAATAACCCAAGTGTGATGACTACAGCAGGGTAACACGATGAACATCTTTTCCGATCTTGATTTAGTTAAGGCTTTTAACACAATCCACCACTCGGGGATCATTGAGAAACTCTCCCAGCTGGGGATAAACCTATACGTCACAAGATGGGTAGCTGACCGAGTCAGTGAATGAGCACACACTGTCAAAGCTGGAGAGTACACCTCCACCAGTAGACCTGTTACCGGTAGGGTACCACAAGGATCTGTGGTGGGCCCTCTACTGCTTGGAATTCATTTCTCCAGAGGTCCAGCGAAAGTATATGGCCTGTGGCTTACCAAGTTTACAGACTACTGCAAACTACCGAGTCTCCCAATGAGGTCAACATGATTATAGAAGGGGCTGATGCAGACAAATGATTGGTGCCAAAGTCATGGACAAAGAAAATACAAAAAAAGCCTCATTACCCCTTGGGCAAAGTGGTAGCCCCTGCTAATTATGACATAGATAGCAACCCTCTAAGCTCAAACCCAGTGGTGCAAGACTTGGGAACACAGGTTGACAGCAATCTAAACTTCGAGCACCATGTGTCCATAGTGGTAAGGAAAGCCTTCTACAATGCACATGTCATAAATAAGGGCATCACATCCAAGACTAAGGAGGTTATACCTCAACTGTACTCAACCCTTATCAGCCACTAAATGAGTACAATGCTCCCTTCTGTATGTATCTCACCGGACAAGTACAGCAACTAGAGAGTCCACAGAGGTTTCTAACCAGGAGAATCCAGGGCCTCCAAAACATGACTTGCATGAAAAGGTGAAAAGAATCTGTCACTGTACTCTGTACAGGCTGCTAAGAGGTGACTTGTGCCTGGCCTACAGAGCATTTGAGACTGCTCTAACAGAAAATCTGCACATCCACAAATCAAACAGGACAAGAGTCCCTCGCTCCATGGATCACAACCTAGCCTGTGATATTAACAAAACATGTTAGAGCGACAGATACATCTCCCAAAGATTGCCACTTCTCTGAAATAAGCTCCCACTTCATGTTAAGGAGAGATCCTCAATGATCCTACTTAAGTGTAATGCTGACAACTGGATGGGTGACCGTAAATTTACCCCAGGTGTGGCACCAATGTCTTTCATGGACAGGGGTAGTTGGTGCTGATGATATAATCGCTCTAACAATGACCACCTAATTATGGTCAATTAGGGTACACAGGTTTTTTACATGGCTAGGCTTGTAAAGGCCCTACGGCCATTAGCCTTAACGACCTCCTATGAACCTATAACATTTATATTTGTTGTTACGAGGAAAACAGATAGAAACACTTCTACTTTAAATGGAATCTTCTGAATACTGCAGTTTGCAATTTCTAAAGGCCACTGTGGCCTTAAATTGACCCCAACTATAAATATCAATATATTTGCATAATTTCTTGATTTTTTTTTATAACTTTTCCATTATAAGACTCAGCCTTCTGTATTATATGGCGTGAACTAATAGCACTAAAGGGAAGGAAACAACAGAATGTCCGACATGCTCTTTTTTTGCACAACTAAATATGTGTTTTTACTATAACAAAAAAAAAAAAATTTTTTTTCCAAGATGTTACTTTCACATCTGATTTTATAAGAACATAGTAAACTCTGTATTACTGAATGTTTAGCAGCCACAATCTGCATACCGGATGAGAACCACATAGCCTCAAAAAGAGCAGCAAAGAGCTAAACAAGACAGCAAATGGTACCTAGTATGTAGGACCACTCTTAATACCATATAGAAGCTTCTAACAAAAGTTACATAATGTGTGTCACTGCATACAAATACAAACCTGGGGAGAGTGGAGGCAAGCATACACCCAGAAAAAGAAATTGTTCCTCATCAGTAGGAATATGCATGATTTATTACTTCTAATGCATCCTGGAAACCTTCTGCATTCCTTACCCTGAGCAAATTCATACATCCACCTCAAACACCATAGGTTCATAAGTAGGTACTAGGCTATCTGCCCGAAGGCATTTATAAGCCTAGCCAGAGTGTGTCGGCTTTCGCCGCCCCACTGATTAATTAACTGATCCTCTGTCAAGCAGAGCCAATGAAGTGATCCCAGTGGTGTATTTTCTGTTACCCATCCACTCGTCAAGGTTTCTCTTGAAGAGTGTTAGTGAGGGGCTCTGTCTAAAGTACTTTGGAATTTTGTTCCAAAGCATGGGGAGTCTCTGTGACAGGAATATATCCCTCCAGCATATTGATGAAACATGCTACACATCACCATCAAACAATTTCAAAACTCTGCATTTGGTAGCTGTGCATAAGACCACGTCAGTTCCTGACAGTTCACAGCAATAAGAATTTCAGAGAATACAGTGACACAAAATGCACGCAATGTTAGAATTCTACCTTTAAAGAATTAAATGCAGCAAAATGTGTTGAGGTGTGTCACATCATGATGACACAATCTAAGGGAATTCTAGGGACTGTATTTTTCCAAAGATAAAAAAATCTCCCTTTCTGCAAAAATAAAGTTGAGTCTATTTCTGATGTAAACAATATCATCCTGAAAATAAGTTGCATACTTACCCTTAAGCAATCCAAATATAAGGCAACATGCCAAACTGTCACTTTTAATTGCTCAGAAAAGCCTATGTTTTGTATTTTAATGTATAACAGGCCATCTCTAAATCCCCCTACTGACAATTCTCAAGACAGCTTTCAGGAAATTGTATTTGGATGTTCAGGTACAAACTGCACCTAAAATGCAATTCTACCTTTAAGGAAACATCTTGATGCTGAAGGTGGCCACACCATACTGCTATTGTTACTGAAAGTTTTGATTGTGGCTTATTTCTACTGGCAAAAAAAAAACAAAAACAAAGCAACTGCCAGACCA
>NC_056736.1:662951020-663118520 GCF_019279795.1 Protopterus annectens | reverse complement strand
GTCTGGTCTGCAAGGCCATGGAACGTATCATCATGGAACTTAAAGACATTGGTAATCTCCAAACTCTGGATCCCACCCAGTTCTGGTTTGTAAAATGCAGATCATGTTTCCTAAAGCCGACAGACTTCTTTGAAGCAGTCAACAAAGCCGTAGACGAGGGTAAGGTGGTTCACACAGCCTATCTAGATCTCGCCAAGGCTTTTGACACCATCCCCCACTCTGGAATTACAGATAAACTGACCAAACTAGGTATAAATCCCTATGTCACAAGATAGGTTGCCAACTGGCTCAGTGACGGAACCCACACTGTGAAAGTAGAAGACTCCAAATCCGACTTCAGACCAGTGACAAGTGGAGTACCAAAGGGTTCAGTCCTAGGTCCTCTCCTGTTTGATATCTATTTTTCTGAAGAACAGGCTAACACAGAAGGTCTTTGGCTAACGAAGTTCGCAGATGACTGCAAACTAGGAGCCATAATCGAAACTCCTAATGATGTGGACATCCTGCAAAAGGGCCTCACTGAGACAGATGCCTGGTGTCAAAGCCATGGCCTCAAGCTCAATGCCAAAAAGTGCACTGTATTCCCCTTTGGTAAAAACTCTGTACCCATGAGCTACAGGTGGACAGTAGTCTCTCCTTTGATAATCACATCACCACAGTAGTCAGGAAATCCTTCTGTGTGGTACACCTCATCACAAAAGGTTTCTCATCCAGGAGAAAAAAAGAGGTCATTGTTCCCCTCTACTCGTCACTCACTAGACCCATTATGGAGTACAACACCCCTTTTGTTATGTACATCACAAGATATCTACAACTGGAAAGGCCGCAGAAATACCTCACAAAGAGGATTACCGACATCAAACAGATGCCCTACGCAGACCATCTCAAAAAACTCCAGATTTACTCCGTTGCATATCACCTACTCAGACGCGATCTCTGCCTTAACATACAAAGCTATGTCAAACTCAGAGCTGTTGGACATGCTCCACTTAAAGAAATCCCAATCCCTCCGAGCTACACATTCTAGGGACCTAAACCTTGTCACCATAATAAACAGAACATGCTGGAGGGATAGATGCCTGTCCCAGAGCCTTTCCATACTCTGGAACAAACCACTTGTCTATATTAAACAAAGCTCCTTATTAGCACTCTTCACGAAAAATCTTGATGACTGGATGGGAAATAGGAAATTCAGCCCAGGGATCACCTCTGTGGCTCTGCTCGACAGGGGCACAGGAAAATAATTTTCTTGGGTGGCGAAAGTCAGGGTACATTTTTGGCTAGGCTTATATGGGCCCTAGGGCCAATAGCCTAGTACCTACCTATGAACATTGTTGCCACTATCTAAAGTGGAACACAGATAAAGGGTCACCACCATTACATTCATTTTCAATGCCCATAGCATCCAGTTCAAGGCTGCAGGGACAAGGAGCCTCCCCAGTTCATTCACCTACCATGTTGTTGTTGTTGTCTTTCGGCTTTTCCCGGTTAGGGGTCGCCACAGCAGAACTCCGGTCCACTAATGATTGGCAGTAGATTTTTACGTGCCGAGTTGCCAACCCTGATGCACAACCTTCTACAAAGGTACACCCATTCACGCACGTCTCCACACAGAAGACGCTTCAGCTGAGAATCGAACAGGACGTCTTACTGTGAGGCAACAACGCTACCGCAGCAACACCACCACCTACCATAAGAGTTTGAAATGAGGAACGAAACTGCAGACCACAGTAATAAATCATTGTGGACAAGTAAGAGCATGTAAATGTATTGCAAAAGATACCAAATCAGAGATAGTAAGTACTATGAATAAGCAATGCATACATTCCCTTCCTCGGTGAAGAAAAAAAAAAAAAAAAACAGCAGGCAAATGTTGAGAATAA
Source organism: Protopterus annectens (assembly GCF_019279795.1). NCBI lineage: Eukaryota > Metazoa > Chordata > Ceratodontiformes > Protopteridae > Protopterus > Protopterus annectens. The sequence continues at coordinate 663,116,637 of NC_056736.1, read as the reverse complement.
GTAGTTATGTACCTACCATAACGTTCCATGTCAGTTGTCTTCTTCTCGCCTTCTTTCTTGCTGGATGGGTTCGGAGCTGATCCTCGGCTCCGACTCGGCCAATACTAAAGCTCGAGAGCTTATTCCACCGGCTCGAGGCTCCCCTATATCCCACAATGCTAGGCGGTAACTACTCAGATCTCGTTTGATAGCTAAAACCAAGCAGTTCTGGTCTCCATAGAATGGAGAAGAGAGAAAAGGAACCCACCTCTATAAATAAACCTGTAGGTAAGCTACCACAAACATCCAAGGGAGAATAGAGGTGGTAGAATATGTGGGAAGGAAAAACCCCAATGGAAGATCTCAAAAATTCCTATCGGTCTGTCCAGGCTAGGGGGAAGGAGGGTGGGACGCAAGAAAGAAGGCGAGAAGACAACTAACATGGAACGTTATGGTAGGTACATAACTTCTTAATGTTAAGTTGTCAATCTCGCCTTCATTCTTGCTGGATGGGACCGCGTCCCTAGCACCTTACCTCAGGTGGCCTATCAGAACAGACTCTTGAGAACAGTGGAACCAAAGTTGGCACGGTTTCTGGAGGCCATATCCAATTTGTAATGCAAGATAAAGGTATGAGGAGAAGCCCATGTGGCTGCTGCACAAATGGAATCTACTGGCAGCCTGTCCTGAAAAGCTACAGATGTAGCTAATGCCCTAGTTGAATGAGCTCTAGGTCTTGAAGGCAGTTTTTGATGTCTGATTTCATAGATGAAGGTAATTATTGAGGTAAGCCATCTTGAAAGGGACACTTTAGTAACTGGAAGACCCAATTTCCCTTCCGCATAAGACAGGAAGAGCTGATCAGATTTCCTAAACTGTTTAGTCCTGTCTAAATAATATCTAAGTTGGCAATGAACATCTAGAAAATGTAACTTTTGTTCCAACCTGTTGGAATAATCAGGGAAGAAGATGGGGAGATCAATCGTCTGGTTTAGGTTTGCCTCAGAGGAAACCTTAGGCAAGAAGGACGGATTAGTCCAGAGGGACACCCTGTCTTTATGGAAAACTAAGTAAGGAGGATGACTGCAAAGAGCATGAAGTTCAGATACCCTTCTAGCTGATGTTATGGCTACTAGAAAAAGTGTTTTCCATGAAAGCAACTTAAGAGGGCATGAAGCCGCAGGTTCGAAGGGGGGGAGAATCAAGGATGCTAGGACCAAATTCAAGTCCCAATGAGGTGGGGGATCTTTGATTGGGGGCTTGAGCAAAAAGACACCTCTTAAAAAGGCTTTGCAGAGTTTATGGGACAGGATACTGGAGTCCGAGACACCTACATGAAAGTTAGATATAGCAGCTAGTTGTACTCTAATGGTAGATGAGGAAGAGCCTAAATGAAAGAGCTCTGCCAGGAAGTCTAGGATAGACTGGATAGGTGCAGTGAAGGGGTCTATATTTTTTGATGCTGCCCAGAAGGAAAAATGTTTCCACTTGCTATTGCAAATCCTTCTGGTAGAAGACTTGTGAGAGGCTATCAGGATGTTACGGACCGAATGAGAGATTAAGGGAAGCCTGGCTTGGGTAGGAATCGGAGAAACCACGCTGTGAGGTTGAGAGATTGGAGGGAGTGGTGCAGCTGGCCCGACTGGTGGGTCAAAAGATCTGGCACTGGGTCCAGATGCCAAGGCTGCTCCAAGAGGTAATGATGGAGGAACGGAAACCATATCTGTCGAGGCCAGTAAGGGGCAATGAGGATCATGGTGACTCTCGAGGCGATAGCTTTCTGAATTAATTGAGAGATCAGGGGAAAGCATACAGAAGTCCCCGGGGCCAATCGTGGACTAGAGCGTCTCTGGTGGATTGGCCTGGTAAAGGGAAGAGGGTGAAGAAGTCGTGACACTTGCTGTTTTGGGGAGTAGCAAAAAGATCGCAGCAAGGTCGGCCCCATCTTTGAAAGACTTCTTCCAGCACTGATTTTTTTTTAGAGACCACTCGTGAGGCATGAGAATAGCCCTGCTCAACTTGTCCGCAATCACGTTGGACTTCCCAGGAATATGCGTTGCTATCAGAAAACGCTGAGAAGAAAACGCCCACTGCCAAAGTCTGAGTGCCTCTCGACATAAGGGGTAGGACTTGGTTCCGCCCTGTTTGTTGATGTACCACACTACGGACATGTTGTCCATCTGAATTGCAATAGTCCCTGTTGGAAGAGAGTCCTGAAGGGCTTGCAATGCTAAAAGCACTGCTCTCATCTCTAAGACATTTATGTGCAAGTGGCACTCGAAAGATTGCCACGTGCCCTGGACTGTCCTGCCCTGATAATGCCCCCCCCACCCGATCAGGGAGGCATCCGTCGTCACCGTGGCGATTGGGGGGTGATGAAGGGTCTGCCTTGGAGAACTTGAGGTGATGTGATCCACCAAGACAGGTGATTCTTGCATGATTGAGTTGGTAGGAGTGGCGATTGGGGGGGGGGGATGAAGGGTCTGCCTTGGAGAACTTGAGGTGATGTGATCCACCAAGACAGGTGATTCTTGCATGATTGAGTTGGTAGGATGATGTGAGACATCGGGAGCTGTTGGAAGGACCATTGAGAAAACAGCATCCACTGGAGGATCCGCATGTGAAGATGAGCTAAGGGGAGAAGTGTAATAGTAGCTGCCATGAGTCCTAATACCTTCAAGACTACCCTGGCTTTGATCTTGTTGCATTGAAATAGAAGGTAAACTTGTTTGCGGATATCTAATACTCTTTGCTCTGTTAGTCTGGCGGAAAGATGAACCGTGTCTAAGGTGGCGCCTATAAAGGTAATAGATTGACAAGGCGACAAGGCAGATTTTTCGAAATTTATTGAAATGCCTAGAGCTTGGCAAGTTTGGATGGTGAAGTCTCTGGATAGAAGCAGTTGATGCCTGGTGGTGGCGGTAAGGAGCCAGTCATCCAAATATGGAAACACCTGGAATCCTTGACGTCTCAAGTGAGCCGCGACCACTGCCATACATTTGGTAAACACTCGGGGGGCTGTAGTGAGACCAAAGGGCAGGGCTCTGAACTGGTAGTGACTGGCTCCCAGCCTGAAGCGGAGAAACCTCCTGGAGCATCTGTGCATTTTGATATGGTAGTACGCATCCTGAAGGTCTATCGAGCACATCCAATTGTCCTGACCCAAGAAGGGTAGAATGGACTGTAGCGTGACCATCCGGAATTTTGTTTTCTTCACATACTTGTTTAGCTTGCTGAGAGATCCTGTATTGGTCTCCAGTCCCCTGTTTTTTTTGGTACCAAAAAGAATTTGGAGTAGATTCCGGATCCTTGCTGGTCTGCTGGGACTGGTTGGATAGCTCTTTTTGACAGCAGCTTTGATATTTCTAATGCTGCTTGTTTCCTTAGACTGGGTGGAACATCTGGAAGGGATTCTTTGGGTTGAGATGGGATGTGAATAAAGGGGATTTTGTAACCCTCGGATATGATCGACTGTACCCATTTGTCTTGAGTGAGGGAAAGCCAGGCTTTTGGGTACAGTGATAATCTTTCCCCCGACTGCCTCCGAAGGTGGACAGCTGGGCAGCTCCTCAGGGATGCTGAAAGGGTTTATCAGAGAAAGTTTCTCTGCTACTCTGGTTTTGCGGACCACCTCTGCCCCTAGGGCGGCGTCTATTGTTGTTCCCCCCCTCTGCCTCTAGAGGGGAATCGACTTTGTGCGTCAAATGAGACTCCCTGTGGTTTGCGGAACCACATTTTCCCCCCCTCTGACCTTTGGGATAAGGCCTGGAAGGGGTAGAAAAACAGACTCCCACGGCAGAGAGAGTCTTACCTTCCTGCTCGCACCTAGTCAATGTATCCTTCACCTGAGGTCCAAACAACATTGAGCCATCAAAGGGGGAATTGGTGAAGGACGCCTTGAAAGGGTCCGCAAAATTGCAAAGCCGCATCCAGGCGTGACGCCGTAAAGCTACACCTGTGCCTGCGGCCCTACTCGCCTCATCAGCCGCATATGAGATAAGCCACATGGAGGAGTTGACAATCGAATTCAGGGTTGCCAACTGGGAGTTCATTTTGTCTTGGAACCCTTCAGCTGTTGGATCCTGCATGGCCTCACCCATATCCTTGAGTATATCCCTCTGGAGATGGGTGAAGTGACACAAGTAGTTCAGTGACCGCATGGCAAAGGTCGCTGAGGAAAACATCAGCTTACCATACCTGTCCATGGTCCTAGACTCCTTATTAGGAAGATGGACAGGTACCGAAGGATCGGCTAACTCCTTCTTAGTGGCTGTGGCCACCACCATGGCATCAACAGAGACACCTTTGGATAGGAACTGTTTCTCTTTTGGGGCAGTAACAAATTTTGACGGCCTCCTTGGGTAGGTTCCACTGAATCAGGGGCCATCCAAGCCTTCCTTGCCACCACTTCCATGAGGGGGTCAAAGGGAGGAGACACCCAGGAGGTGGAAGGGCGAGAGCCAAATGCCTCAAGGTAAACCGACTTGTCCTCTGAAGGGTTAAAGGCGGGACAGCTCCCCCTCTGTTTAAGGATTTCAAGGATGTCAGCAAAAGAGACATCCTCAGAGGGGGACCAAGGGGAACCTTCAATTTCCTCCAAGTCGGTGTCAGATGTGATAGACTCAGGGGAGTCAATGTGCTTCCTCCTGCACTGTCTCTTCCGAGGGGGTTCTCCTACCGGATCAGGAGAGGCCTCGAAGAGGAGGACATTCCCAATGGGGAAACCTGAGGAGCTGGCTCTCTACGGTCTGTTACAAGGGGGTGGGAAGAAACCACCACAGGCACTGAAGAGGGAGGAGCTGACGGAGCAGACTGTGGGGTAGACACTGGGTCTAGCAGGCTCCGCATGACTTCGAAGGCGCCCCGATCAGCCAAGGCCGAAGGTCCCCACTCCAAGGAGACAAGGACCCCCCCCAGCACAGACAGGGACGGCTCCGAAGCCGATGTTGGAGCCGAACTCACCAGCGCCGACGCTCCGAGAGGGAGAACGGAGTCGGACAAGGGTCCGATGCCACTCGCCCCCTCGGAGCAGAGGGAAGCCCGGCGCCGAGATCCCTCCAAGGAGGAAATCGGAGCAGACGACAGAGCCGAAAGGTAAGGTATCGGCTCAGACAGACACGGCTCCGACGAGCCCCGGCTCCGAACTCGAAAGAGTCGGAGGAGGAATAGAAGCAGGGATGGGAATAGCCGCTGACTGTTGAGTAGGGCTATGCAGCATTTGGGCCAGTGCCTCGGACTTGAGAAGTCTACTCACCACCCTTTGTAAGTCATGGTCGGACAGCCTGGAGGACCGAGAGGAATGAGACCTATGGCTCTGCTCCGACAGAAGAGGGTATCCCGGAGCAGAGTGGACGGAGCCGATGGAAGGGGATCTCGACCTCTTCTTTGAAGGTGGCTCCGATAAGACTAACGGAGCCGACTGAGTCTTAACAACCTCGGCTCCGGCCGGAGCCGAGGTAATGGTTTGAGACTTCGAAACATCGACTCCAGCCGGAGCCGATGTCGAAGCAGCCTTAATGCTCCCGGCAGATGGCTCTGAAGCTGGAGCCGATGGCCTGGAAGTCTTTGAAGGCTTCCCCGACGCAGACTGGGTCTAGGGGCCTTCAGGCTTTAACAAGCCTCGAAGTATAAGTTTGTTTTTGCGTTCCTGCAGGACTCTAGGGCTGAATGCATGGCAAACAGCACATGAGTCCTGCAGGTGCAAAGGTCCCAGGCAATAGACACAAGAAGTGTGACCGTCTGTCAGAGACATTTTCTGACAGCACGAATCACACTTCTTGAAGCCTGAGACCTTGGAGTCTTTAGACATCCTAAATAGACTGTATGTAACACAGACAACACACAGACACACCCTTTAACCAAACGAAAAAATCCAGTCACACTGAAAAGACAGGGGAAAAAAACGGGATTGGGCCAAAGACCTAAAAGTTAAAAGGGAATAAAAAGGGAATACAAGGGAGACCCGATTTAAACTAAAAGGATACTCTATTAAAAACTAAACTAAACTAGAAAGGATAGGGGTAGAAAATTGAAGTTTTGACAAGAAAAACTCATTAACCTGCCAGAGCCGGTAGAAGAAAGCACCTCGTCAGCTAAGCGGCAAACGAGATCTGAGTAGTTACCGCCTAGCATTGTGGGATATAGGGGAGCCTCGAGCCGGTGGAATAAGCTCTCGAGCTTTAGCATTGGCCGAGTCGGTGCCGAGGATCGGCTCCGAACCCATCCAGCAAGAATGAAAGCGAGATTGACAACTTAACATCAGTTGTTAACAGAGAAAAATCTAGAAGAATCTTTAACCTCACGTCTGCATTTTGCTGTAGCACCTACTGTAACTGCAAACATGGATCAATAATAAAAAAAAAAAAAAAAGTTTTTCATTATTTTGATAAAAACTATGCATATACAACACTAAGGTAAATCAAGCCAAAACAAGGAAAATTCTTTCCTGAACTACAGTAATGCTTTGAAAAAATGAGCACTGCCTTGTAATAGCACTGAACTCTCAGGTTTTACAAGCATTTAGTTTTTTTGGGGGGGGCACTGAATAAAATGAAAGGAGGAAACCAAGGAGGAGGTTCACATGATAACATAAGGTAAGGCTTCCAAGCGATTATCCTGGAGTCTGAAAAATACCAGATCTCTATGACAATAGAGCCATAATCTTACTAAAGTTGTCCTGAATATAAAAGAACCTGCATGCTGCAGTTAAATATTTGGATTTTCACATTTTATTCTATATTTGCAGTTTTGTCTGGAAAGTAACAGAGACATTTAAAAAATGCATGTTGTAATTGTGTCACTTTCGTTTTACTGTTGCAACATTTACAGTCCAGTTAACAACTAAAGATGAAAGAACTGAACACACTATTTCCACTTTGATATGCAGAAGAAAAGCTTTGATTAGTTACCTGACAGTGTGAACACTGGCTCTAGGTAAAAACATTCTAGACAGCTATGTTACACTGAATAAACACAAAACAAAAAATAAACTTGTAACCAAAAACAAAAATAGACAGCAAGCTGTAGAATTCCAACCAGTTTATTGTTAGCGCTTTTGTTCAGAAGATACATTAACTCCTTCAGGCAAAGAAACCCTAAGAGTCCTCAGTTAAAATAAAATCAGTTAAGATGAGAGAATTAATTATAAAACCAATTAACATAACTTAAGAAATTTAGAGCCAGTGTTATACAAGGTAAAATGTTGTGTGAAATGTATATGTGAATAAATATAAATGCTTTTTTTTTTTTGGAAATAGTTGCTAACTGAACCTTAATTGTGGAAGTAGAGGCTCCCGACTCAAATAAGGACGCTAAAAAAATCCCAGGACCTTATTAATTGATGCTGAAAAGGGGTCTATGTTGTTCTTACAGGCTCAAATCAAAAATCTTTTCTGTTTGCTAAGGTAAAGTTTCCTAGTGGATGATTCACAGGAAGCCAGAAGAACAGAAAAAACTTCTGAACTGGAGAGGGTAAGTTATCCTGCCTGGCAATTACTGGAATTGGTGATACCAAGCTGTTGGCTTGAGAATTTGGAGACTGGGATATACCAAGACCTGCGGGTGAGACAGCAGGTCTGGAGCTGGGTCCAGAATCCAAGGGCAGTGAACCAGATGAGGCCAAAGAAAGGGGAAATGAGACCTGGTAGAGCCAATAAGGTGCAATGAGAATTATTCTGCTTCTCAACCTTTGGGCTTTCCTCAAAAACTGGGGAATCAGTGGAGTAGGGGGATAGGCATAAAGTAGTCCTAAGAGCCAATCCAGGAAAAGTGCATCTCTTGGGGGCTCCCTATAAGGGGAAATTAGGGAAAACTAGCTGCTGCATTTGTTGTTCATCTGGGAGGCGAACAGATCACAGCAAGGCTGGCCCCAATAATGACAGATCTTCATCACTATGCTGTGGTTGAGAGACCACTCATGAGGCAGGAGAATGCATCTGCTCAGTTTGTCCGCAATCACGTTGGAGTTTCCCAGGATATGCATTTCTATCAGAAGAAGGTTGGAAGTGATTGCCCATTGCCAAATCCTGAGGGCTTCCCAACATAATGGGTAGGATCTGGTTCCCCCCTGCTTGTTGATGTACCAGACTACCAACATGTTGATTGACTGGACTACAACTGTCCCTGAAGGACAGACTGGAACCCTTGCAACGCTAAAAGCACTCCCCTCAGTTCTAGGATACTGATGTGCAAATTGGCCTCTTATGGGGACCAAGTGCCTTGAACAGTACTTCCCAGATAATGCCCCCTCCACTCTATCTAGGAAACGTCCGTGATCACCAAGGCTTTGGGCGGAGAGGGAGAAAAAGTGCACCCCATAGGTTTTCTTCTGACTTCATCCAACAGGATAAATCCTTTCTGCAATGATTCATTATCAGGATTGGATGAGACAGCGGGGGAGTTAAAAATCGACCACTGGCATGCCAAAGCCATTGAAGCAGTCTCATGTGGTATCTCGCTAGGGGTACTAAGATTATAGTCGCTGCCACGATTCCCAGAGTTTGAAGTACCAGGCGAGCAGGAACTTTGTTTCGGGAAATTATTGCATGAACTTGCGACCTTAGCTTTATCAGCATGTGGAGGGGGAGGGAGGCTACACAAGAAACTGTATTTAGTCTTGCTCCTATAGTCTAGGTCTTGTGTAGGAGACAACTGTGACGTTTCCTTGTTGACTGAAATGCCGAATGCCTTTGTGAGATGCAGCATGAAGTCTGTGGTGTAAAGCAGTAGATGCCTGGAGGGGGCGGTGAGGAGCCAGTCATCCTGGTATGGAATCACTCTGAATCCTCGTAGTGTCAAGTGAGCTGTTATCACTGCCATGCATTTGGTGAACACCCAGGGGGCTGTGGTGATATCGAAGGGCAGTGCCCAAAATTGGTAATGACTGGCTCCTAGCCAGAAACAGAGGTATATTCTGGAGCATTTGTTCACCTTTATGTGGTAATACGGATCCTGAAGATCTATACAGCACATCCCATTATTCTTCTCCAGAAAGGGAAGAATAAGACTGAAACGTGACCATCCAGAATTTCATCTGTTGTACAAATTTGTTTAGCAGGCTGAGATCTAGACTTGGTCTCCAGTCCCGTCTTTTCTAGCACTAAAAAGAATCTTGATTAAAATCCGGATCCTATTTGATCTGGTGGGATTTATTGGATGACATTTTTGGAGCAGCTTTTGAATTTCTACTGCTGCTGCTAAATCGCTTAACATCAGGGATTCGCTTTTGGAACTTTTAGAGACTGAAGGGAATGTGGTAACCTCTGGTGATAAATTCTCTGCACCTAAGTATCTGAAGTTATTGTGAGCCAGGCTGTTTGGTGCAGTGAAAATCTTCCCCCGACTGCTTCCAGAGGTAAGCAATCGGGCCTCCGTTCAGGAGCACTGGAAGGGTTGTCTGGAAAAGGAATCTCTGGGGCCCTGATTATGCAGACCCCCTCTGCCATGGGGAGGGTTGTCTTCCAGTGGAGCTCCCCCCTCTGCCCTACGGGGGAGTACTCACCAAGTGCTTTCACAAAATGGCCCTTGGGATTTCTTGAACCACATTTTCCCACTTCTCTGATTTCCAGAATAGGACTGTTGAGGAGTGGAAAAACGAACGCCCACAGCCGAAAGGGTCTTTCAATCTTGTTCACAGCTGGCTAATGTGTGTCTAACTTTAGGGCCAAACAAAAAGGAACTGTCAAACAGGAGCATTGATGAAGAAAGACTTCAAAGGCTCCATGAAGTCACACAAGCGCATCGAGGCGTGGCACCTTATGGCAATGCCTGTACCCACTGCCCTAGACATTCCTTCGATGGCATGAGCAATGAGCCACATGGAAGCATTGAGATAGACTCCAGGGTGGCAAGCTGCAAGGCAACCTTATCCAGTACCCCGTCAGACACAGCTGCTGCAAGGGTCTCTGAAAACTCAGTTATCAGATCCCTTTGGAGTCTAGTAAAGTGTGTAAAGAAATTCAAGGACCTAATAGCGAAGGTCGATGACGCAAAGACTCACTTCTCGAACCTGTCCACTGACTCAGACTCTCGATTAGGAGGATGGACAGTAGAACTCTCCTTGGCGAGTTCCTTTTTGGTGGTCACCACCACCACCATGGCATCTAATGCTACATCCTTTCCCCAACAAGGCTAATCTTCAGGGGCTGTCAATTTTATCTGGTCTCCAGGGAATGGGCTCTTGGAATTAGGGGCCTTCCATGCCTGCTGAACAATCAGCTTAATTAGATAGTCAGTGGGTGGTGTCACCCAGGAAGTAGATGGGCAAGCACGAAAAGCTTGGAAGAACACAGACTCCTCAGAGGATGGATTTGAGGACTTCCAATTATCCCTCTGTTTCAGAATTTCTAGGATGTCTCTGAAGGACACATCTTCAGGGCGGTGACCGGGGGAACCCTCCCCTTCATTGTAATCGGAGTCTTCTGTGACAGATTCTTCTGGAGAATAGAGATGCTTTCTCTTGCAAGTAGTCTTACAGGGTGGCTCCTGAGGAGGGACCCTAAACAGGGATTTCTTGCAACTCCTGTATCTGCTGTCCAGACATGATCGATTGTGACAGCTGTGAACCAGAGGATACATAAATGTGACACTCCAACAAAGAAGGAGCCAGCTGGGAGCCTGCTGAGGATAAAGCTCTCTCCACGATCTGATAGGTATGTCCACCTGAAGAGGGATGGGAGCCCACAACAGAGAATGACAACCTCAGAACCGGGGTCACACCCCGCTTCAATGAGCTGCCATCCAGAACAGGAGCTAGGGGAAGAGTTCAAAACTGCAATGGTTCCGAGAACCAAAGACAGCACCGTGGAAGCTACCAGAACCATACAGAAACCCTTGGAACCGAAATCCAAACCACTGTCCCAGGTATGCAACAGATCCTGTGGTGCCGAGGGCATCAGAGACAACCCCAATGTCGAGGTAAGGTCCACCTTCGGTACAGAGACAGCTAGTACCAGAAAAGTTGAAATGGTGTGCGCCAAAGCTTGGAAGGAGTTTGACTGAGGAAGGTCTGGTGGAGTCTATGGAAAATATGTCTCAGCTCCAGGAGGGAGACAGGTCTGCATAGGAGCGGAGACACCCCTGGCCACCAAAATCTGCCCACCAATCTAACTATGTCTACTTCAGAAAGGCTTCTGGAAGAATGGATCGACATTCCTGAGGGAGACTCTGGCCTATCAATGAAAGGCTGGGGAACTGACCAAAGAATGGGTCCACAGAGGGGTAATACTTAGTCCTGGGAGGTATGAATGTCTCAACTTTCGGCACCGTAGGTAAATGTGCAGAGGGGAAAGATGGAACAGAATGAGAGGCGAGTGAAGCTGGTTCCGAAGATATTGTTGGTGCCAAAAAGAAGGTCGCTGGTGCTGAAGCAATGGTTGGTGCCGAAGTAGTCAGTATCGGTGCAGTAACCTTCAGCACCAAGACTGAACAGTTAGTGCCGAAGATGATTTCGCAGTCAGTTTTGGTACTCTTGTCCTCAGTTCCGAACATATAGATGTAACCGGAGACTTATGTGATTTGGGATCTTGTGCCAATGGTGAGGTCAGCACCGAATGGCTTCTCTTTTCAGAGTCAGGTTTTGATAATTTAGGCGTCTCAGGCTTAGAGAGGGCTTCTTCGAGGGAGCATAAGTCCTTCAAAATTAGCTTATTTCGTCTCTCTGTCAGTGTACGGGTACTTAAACCTTGGCAAAGTTTACATGCAGTGCCTAGATGGGGCACATCCAAACAGTATACACAGGAACAATGCCCATCTGAATTGGGCATCTTCCTGCCACAGTCTTGAAAACAAATCCAGATGTCCCTTTTTGTTTATCCGCCATTTCAAATCACACAAAGGAGACAGATGAAGAAGACAGAGAAAATGTATTTTGTTAAGGTAAAGGCCTACCAACAATGGTATACAAAAAATTACCTACAAAGATAATGAAAGGATAACAATGATGGTATCCAAGAGTTACCAAAAAAGGTAAAGGAGACAGGAGGGAAAAAGAAGTTACCGACGATGGTAACGAGAAATACTTTTAGGTAACGGAGGTGGGTAGATTAATACTGAAAGCACTTATACACACAAAAAAAACAAAGAAGGTACAAAGAAGATACTAAATATACTAATAAAGACAGACTTTAGTAAAGAAGCCGCTAATAAAAATCAAAGCACTTAGTTGAGAGGATCGGCTGACACGTCCAATTTTCAGAGCTGCAAAAGAGATCTGAGGTAATGGAGAGAAGGGCATTGTGGGTAGATCCTTAGCTCGAGTGTTTCTGGCTGGCACAAGCCGTACAACGGCCAAGCCGGTTCCGAGAGGTCGGAACTGAACCCATCTGTCAAGAAAGAATGAAGACTGACATCAGATACAGTGCTTTTTGCTCTTTACTACACTGCAGTTCATCCATTGTTAATTGAACTTTGTCATCTGGGTCACAGTCAGAGCTTTATCTAGAACATAAGGGGATGTAGCTCAGTAGTACAGCACATGTTTTGCATATCTGTTTAATTCCAGCATCTGCACAGAAGTCTGTTTTGTCTGGAAATAAGCACAGAGGATTAGAAACTAAGACCCGTCAATGAGCTGCTTTCTGTAATTCAATGTTCAATTTCCTCAATCTCCATTTACCTTCTATGTAACCGACTCTGAGCAGTCCACAACCAGATAGTGCTCTGGGACAACTGGGAAATTGGTCTGGACTCCTCAATGGCCTCCCGGGGTACATGTTTAATAACTACATATGAACCTTTCCCTATACGCCACAGGGTCACTAACTAAAGCTCAGTTATTTGGCCAAGGATCTGAAGGTGCTACTCAATAAGGTTAGGAGAATTTCTACTAATATGATAAACATTCTCCGTTCACCAGAAGCCATGACAGATAAATCTTAAAATCAGTCTCAGAATATCTAAAAAAAAATAGCAACAAAGTATAAACAGCCTCCCGATTAGCATGATAAGAACTCAGCTGTCTTGCTTAACAGTAGCTCTAGAACAGAGTTCTGTATGCAAAAACTCTTGAGATTTAATCTTCAGGCATTCGGACAGCTCTCTGGACAGAACTTTCATGGGTTGCCAATTCCTCCTTCTCCACATCCATCAATGCACTGTATCATCCTCTTGGTCAGCTTTTTCCACGTGAAAAAAATGGAGGTGCAATTCTTATTTTAAATTTCAGATTAGTTTTCCTTAGATTTTTTTTTTATGTCCTTCTCTCTTCAGAATGATTTCAGTTAAATTTATCCTTTTCCCCTCGTTTTGACTCTTCCTGCTCAATTTGACTTTTCCTTTTAATGATCCTTACCTCATTTCAAGGAAACCATTTAATTTCTTAATTTTTCTCAGATGGAGGACCCTTTTTACAGCCTGCAGTATCTTTAAGTTTCTTCGCAATGTTTTAATTTTCTGGCACCAAGCAGCGCAGCTCTGGGGGTTACTCAAATCTCTTCTACTTCTCACTATGGTGTGTTAGTGCCACCAGCCTTATCCTTCCCTTTCAGCAAAACCACTGTCTCACTTTTAAAAATGTTTCCTAATATGGCTTAATAAGAACAGTGGTTTGGTTTCATACCTTCTACCAATGGTACCGACTTTCTTTTATGGAAAATTTTACTTCCCACTAAAACTGCAGTGGAGCATTTTCTCAGAGAAGCTTTTTCTTTGAATGAGCACGGACATACTTAATAGGAATTTTCATCAAAACATTCATTCATCCCCATTCTGTTTTTCAGTGGGAGTTCCTTTCACTTATGCAGCAACCTGTCCTTTTGTTTATATGCTGTATCCTTGAACTCTCCCTGAGGGGTTCTCATCAGACTTATGCACACACAGGTTTTCCTAACACATACCTTTTGCCCTATGGGAAAAAATTCTCCAAATAAATCAGGAGGACTTCTGCCTACACTTCATTGTTTCTTAACTTATAAATCCTATGATCTCCTTGGATCTACTACCAGGTTAGCCTACTAGGCATTCAATAACTTACTCTTAAAAACACTGTCTAGAATTTTCCATCCGAGTAAAAATGTAATAATTTGTTTGTGTATCTGAGACCAGCTATGTTATATGGGTTGGAGACAGTGGCATTGAGAAAAAGGCAGGAGTTTGAGCTGGATGTGGCAGAGTTAAAGATGTTAAGATTTGCACTGGGTGCGACGAGGGTGGACAGGGTTAGGAATAAGTACATTAGAGGGTCAGCCCAGGTTGGAAGGTTTGGAGACAAAGCCAGAGAGGAAAGATTACGTTGGTTTGGACATGTGCTGAGGAGGGATGTTGAGTATATTGGGAAAAGGATGCTATGGATGAAGCTACCAGGTAACAGGAAAAGAGGAAGGCCTAAGATAAGGTTTATGGATGTGGTGAGAAAGGACATGCAGGTGGTTGATGTGACCAAGCAAGATGCAGAGGACAGGAAGAAATGGAAACTAGAAGTTATGTACTCACTATAAAGTTCGATGTATGTGGTCCATCTCGCCTCACATTCTTACTCACGGGTCGGCTCCGACTCGGCCAACTTATTTTTCTAGCACAAAGTCTCTAATTGGCTGGGCTAACCTGGTATCCCATGTTGCATCGCTCCAAAGCAGAGGCGTCCGTGGTCACCGTGGCAACCAGTGGCATAGGAATAAACGGATTTCCTTTGTTCAAGCTGGCGGAGCGTAGCCACCAACAGAGGTCCTGTTTGCACTGATCGGTGAGTAGGATCAAATGGGACTGAGGAAGTTTCTGAAAGGACCATTGGGCAGAGAGGAGCCACTGCAGAAGCCTCATGTGTAATAGAGCTAGAGGCACTAACATAATGGTGGCTGCCATGGATCCCAGGAGCTGTAGAACCTATCTGGCCTGAACCTTCTTGAGGGGTAACAATTCGCGAACCTGACCCTGCAACACCTCTATCCTTTCTTGGGGCAGGAACGCCCGCATATGAACGGTGTCTAGCTCTGCGCCTATAAATGTGACACGCTGTGAGGGCAGCAAGGCAGACTTTCTCCAATTCAAGGTAATTCCTAGTTGATGACAAAGGGCAATGGTCTTTTCCCTAGCCTGAATGAGAAGATGCCTGGTGGGGGCGGTGAGGAGCCAGTCCAGGTATGGAAACACTTGGAATCCTTGACGTCTCAGGTGAGCTGTCACCACTGCCAAACACTTGGTGAACAGCCTGGGGGCTGTGGTGAGACCAAAGGGCAGGGCACGAAACTGGAAATGACTGGCTCCCAGCCGGAAGCGTAAGTGACTCCTGGATGCCCTGTCCATTTTAATATGGTAGTAAGCATCCTTGAGGTCGATGGAGCACATCCATACTTTTCCCAGTAACGGAAAAACAGACTGAAGGGTGACCATTCGGAACTTGGACTTTAGAACGTAGCGATTCAGTCGGCTGAGATCCAAGATGGGTCCAGGTCCCCTGTTTTTTTCGGCACCAAAAAGAGTCTTGAGTAAGTCCCTAATCCGATCTGGTCTGAGGGGACAGGTTGGAGGACTCCTTTTTCCAGCAACTTTGAAATTTCTAGTGTTGTGTGATCCCTTTGACTGGGTGGAACGTCTGGGATTTTCTTGGCTGGAGGGGGTCTGATAACAAGGGGATGGAATAACCTCCGGTAACTATATGAAGCACCCATCGATCCTGAGGGATACTTACCCAGGCTTCCGGGTACAACAAAATAAGGCCCCCGACTAGCTCCAGAATAGCACAGTCGGGCAGTACATCAGAAACGATGATAGGAAGGGCCATCGATCCTGAGGGATACTTGCCCAGGCTTCCGGGTACAACAAAATAAGGCCCCCGACAGGCTCCAGAAAAGCACAGTCGGGCAGTACATCAGGAACGATGATAGGAAGGGCCGAGAAAGAAATCACTGTCTCCCGAATTGCGAGGGCCTCCTCTGCCCCTAGGGTGGTGTCTCCCAGAATAGCCACCCCCTCCTCGGCCTCTGGAGAGGGACTCACCTTGAGCGGCAGGGAAAGACTTCTGTGACTTTTTGAACCACATTTTTCCTCCCCTCTGAGCCTTGGGGTAAGGCCTAGATGGAAGGGAAAAATGAACCCCTATGGCAGACAGGGTCTTTCCCTCTTGCTCGCATCTGGTGAGGGTGTCTTTCACTTTGGTCCCAAAGAGTGAGCACCCATCAAAGGGAGCGTCAGTGAAGGAAGACTTGAAGGCCTCTGCGAAATGACACAGGCGCATCCAGCCTTCCCTCCTGAGGGCTACACCTGAGCTAGCTGCCCTGCTCACCCCTTTGGCTGCATAAGATATGAGCCTCATGGACGAGTTGACAATCGAGCCAAGAGTAGACAACTTTTAGTTACGTACTCACCATAACTTCAGATGTTTGGGATCCATCTCGCCTACATTCTGTACTGATGGGTTCGGAGCCGATCCCTCGGCTCCGACTCGGCACGCTTATGCTATAGAGCAAGGCCTCTTATTGGCTGAGCTATCTTTATCCCAGGATGCACCACCACTAATCCCCCAGATCTTGTTTGTCTGCATTCATGCACACATGCACAACTTGATTATATAACATTGTTAGATGTTTCAAGATGAAACAACAGGATTCGGACCTTCTGATATCCTCTGATCTCCAAGGAAGGGGGAAGGAGGGTGGGTTATTAGGAATGTAGGCGAGATGGATCCCAAACATCTGAAGTTATGGTGAGTACATAACTAAAAGATGTTATGTGATCCTATCTCGCCTACATTCTGTACTGATGGGACAGCGTCCCTAGCACCTAAATCCCGGGTGGCTCATTGGAAAACACTCCTGAGCACTGTGGAACCAAATGAAGCTCGTCCTCTAGATGACACATCTAATTTGTAGTGGGAAATGAAGGTGTGCGGGAAAGACCATGTAGCCGCAGCACAAATGTCACTAATAGCAAGCTTAGAATGAAATGCTATCGAAGTAGCCATAGCCCTTGTAGAATGAGCCTTGACAGAGGTGGTAAGCTCTTTGTTAGAATAAAAATAAGCTCGAGTAATACAGTCCCTGATCCATTTGGCAATAGTGACCTTTGTGACAGCGTTGCCCAATTTGTTATCTGCAAAGGATACAAACAACTGATCTGTTTTCCTTGTTTGTTTGGTCCTGTCTAAATAAAAACGTAACTGTCTGTGGACATCTAGTGTGTGGAATATGAACTCCGCTTTGTTAGAGTATTTTGGGAAAAAACTGGAAGCTCTAACGATTGTTGTAAGCAGAAAGTAGAACAAACTTTAGGGACAAAGGAAGGATTTGGTCTGAGGGATACTCTGTCTTTGTGAAAAACCAAGTACGGGGGTTTTACTGACAAAGCTTGAAGCTCTGAAACTCTTCTGGCAGAAGTAATCGCCACCAGAAAAGCTGTCTTCCATGATAGAAACTTTAGATCACATGTAGCTGCCGGTTCAAAGGGGAAAGAAGTCAAGGCGCGTAACACTATATCGAGATCCCATGGAGGTGCAGGATGAGAAATCGGAGGTCTTAATAGAGCAGCACCTTTCAAGAAGGTCTTATACAATCTGTTGCTCATTAAAGGTGGGTCTATGGATTCGTGAAATTTAGAAATTGCCACCAATTGTACCTTGATGGTAGAAACTGAAGAGCCTTGATTGAAAAGAGAAGTCAGAAATTTTAGTACTTCTGCCACGGGAATAGAAATGGGGTCCAGACCCCGGAGTTGAGCCCAAATAGCAAATCTTTTCCATTTGCTAGAATACAGTTTCTTTGTAGCAGACTTATGGGCCGAAGATAATATGTGTACAACATCTGGATCCAATGTATGACTCCTGACTATCGTCGGAAGAGGAGGAGCCAAGCCGTCAATTTTAAGGTGGGTAGGGACTGGTGGAATAGTCCCGACTGATGAACCAGTAGGTCTGGGATCTGATCCAGGAACCATGGACCTTCCAGGGCATGTTTCCGAAGATAGGGGAACCACACTTGACGAGGTCAGTAAGGAGCAATTAAGATCATTTTGCTCCCCAAGAGAGATGCCTTTTGAATCACTCTGGGAAGGAGAGGAACTGGAGGGAAGGCATAAAGCAAGCCGGTGGGCCAAGGATGGACTAATGCGTCCATGGGGCTCTTCCCCGGAGCTGGGGTTAGGGAGAAGAATTCTTTGCACTTCGCATTCAGTGGAGTCGCGAAGAGGTCGCAACACGGAACTCCCCATTCGCTGAAAATCTGACTTGCAACTGTCATATTCAGAGACCAGCTAGAAAAAAGTTGCAGAAGCACCAAAGCCCAATAAACTTCTTCTTGAAAGTCTTAAAAGTCTTATGGTAAAAAATACTTCTTCGTTGATAAAGAAAAAACCTTTTTAATGCAAACAACACAAAAAAAATACTGACAACACTTGCTGGTAGTAAAAAAAAAAAAAAAAAAAAAGAGAAATGAAGCGCCCTTTCACGTTCCTATGACGGGCTTTTTCAAGACCATTCGTGAGGAGAGAGGATGGTCCTGCTCAATCTGTCGGCTATCACGTTGGACTTGCCCGGTATGTGAGTAGCCACTAGGAAGCGTTTGGTCGAGACTGCCCATTCCCAAACTCTCATGGCTTCTCTGCAAAGAGGATAGGATCTGGTCCCTCCCTGTTTGTTCAGGTACCAAACAACTGACATGTTGTCTGAGTGAACAGCAATTACGCCCTGAGGGAGATAATCGTGAAGGGCTTGAAGGGACAGAAGTACTGCCCTCATTTCCAAGATGTTGATATGAAGCAAAGTCTCTTCCGGATGCCATTTGCCTTGGACTGACCTGCCCAGGGAATGCCCCCCCCACCCCGTCTGGGAGGCGTCCGTGGTCAAAGTGGCCGCCGGAGGAGGTAGAACAAAGGGTCGTCCCTGATCCAAGTTGGAGGGCACTAGCCACCAGCGAAGGTCCCGTCTGCAAGATTCCGTGATCCATACAAGGTGACTGAGGGGAAGTTCCTGAAAGGACCACTGAGCTGAGAGAAGCCACTGGAGAATTCTCATGTGCAACCTTGCCAAGGGGACTAGAAGAACCGTGGCGGACATGGATCCCAATAGCTGCAGGACCATTCTGGCTGGGGCTTTGGATCTGGGAAGTAAGGCTCGGACTTGAGCCTGTATGGTTTGTATCCTGTCTGTAGGTAGATAGACTCACATTTGGTTTGAGTCTATCTCTACCCCTATGAATCTTATTCGTTGAGATGGCAGCAACACAGACTTTGGCCAATTGAAGGTGATTCCAAGGGAATTGCCCAGAGATATAGTGGCTTGTAGGCTCCATGAAGTAGATGCTTGGAGGTGGCAGTTAGGAGCCAGTCGTCTAGATACGGAAACACCTGGAATCCTAGACTTCTCAGGTGAGCAGTCACGACTGCCAAACACTTGGTGAACACCCTGGGGGCTGTGGTGAGACCAAAGGGCAGCACGGAACTGAAAATGACTGCCTCCTAGGCTGAAGCGCAGATGTCTCCTGGACGCTTGATGTACCATGATATGATAATAAGCGTCCTTGAGATCTATGGAGCACATCCAAACACCTTTCTCCAGCAATGGAAGAATGGTTTGTAGGGTGACCATTCGGAACTTGGACTTTCTGACTGAACGGTTTAGGATGCTGAGGTCCAAAATGGGCCTCAAGTCCCCGGTCTTTTTTGGCACCAAAAAGAATCTTGAGTAAGTCCCTAATCCGATCTGGTCTGCGGGGACCGGTTGGATGACTCCTTTTTGCAACAGCTTTGAAACTTCTGAGGCTGCGGTATCCCGTTGACTGGGTGGCGGGTCCGGGATTTTTTTGGACTGGGGGGGGGGTGAGAGAATGGGATGGAGTAACCTCCGGCGATAATCCGAAGCACCCATCGGTCCTGAGTGATACCTTCCCAGGCCTTTAGGTGCTTCGAGAAACGACCCCCGACTGGCTCCGGAGCAGCACAGCCGGGCAATCCCTCAAGGACTATGAAAGGCTGAAGAGCCACGAAAGGACTCGCGGTCTCCAGTGTTGCGAGGGCCTCTGCTGCCTCTGGGATGGCATCTTCCGGAAGAATTTCCCCCTCCTCTGCCTCTGGAAGGGGAACCCTCCTGCTGAGAGGGGTAAGGCTTCTGAGATCTACGGAACCCCATTTTCCCTCCTCTTTTAGCCTTGGGATAAGGCCGAAAGGGAGTGGAAAATCGTGCCCCTACGGCAGTCAGAATCTTACCCTCCTGTTCACAGCGGGTTTGTGTGTCCTTTACCTTGGGTCCAAACAGGGAGGACCCATCAAAGGGGGCGTCGGCAAATGAAGACGTAAAGGCCTCCGCGAAATGACACAGATGGAGCCAGGCTTGTCTCCGTAGAGCAATGCCTGTACCCGCCGCTCTACTCGCCCCTTCGGCCGCATAAGAAATGAGCCTCATGGACGAGTTCGAAATGGACGACATTGTAGCCAACTGAGAGCCAACCGTCTGGGCCAGCTCCTCAGGCAGGTTACCCAAGAGGGTATCGGACAGCTCCTTAATCAGATCCCTCTGAAATCTGGTAAAGTGCGTAAGGTAGTTCAAGGACCTCAGTGCAAAGGCTGCTGAACTGAGGGCGCGCTTTCCGTACCAATCCATGCTCCTAGACTCCTTATTAGGAGGATGGACGGACGTAGAAGCCTCTGCTACATCTTGCTGGGTAGCAGATGCCACCACCAAAGCATCTACAGCCACACCTTTAGTTAGGAACTCTCTATCAGGGGCCGAGAAATTTGTTCGGACGAGCAGGCACTGGTTCCACAGAGTCTGGGTGTTCCCACGCCCTTCGACAGATCAAATCCAAGAGCTCGTCGAAGGGCGGAGACACCCAGGAGGCGGAGGGCTGAGCCCCGAAGGCCTTCAGGAACACCGACTCATCAGCAGAGGGAGGTTTGGACTGCCAGCCGCCTCGTTGTTTTAGGGCTTCCAGGATGTCTGCAAAGGAGACATCATCCGAGGACGACTTAGGGGACCCCTCTGCATCATCGAGATCAGTGTCGGATGTCAGAGACTCATCAGGGGAGTCAACGTGCTTCCTCTTGCACGACCTTTTCCTGGGGGGTTCTTCCGAAGAGGCTTCAGAAGGACCTCCAAGAGGGGGAGAAACCCCAGTGGGGGTAACCTGAGGCCCGGGGGCTCCGCTGTCTAAGGACAGGGGGACTGCCAATGACCCAGTTTCCGTATGCAGGGAAGGAGCTGGGGAAACCGTGGAGGTAGCCAAAGAAGATTTGGCTAATGCACTCCTCATAGCCCTGAAAGCAGGACCACCAGAATCCTGGGAGGGTCCCACCTCCATGGCCACGACAGTGGACGGCACTCCCGCCGCCGATGCACCAAGAGGGAGACTTGGGACCGAAAGCATCAATCCTGAAGCCTCCCCCCCAGGGCCGAAGGAAGAAGTCCGTGTACTGAACTCCGACCCAAGAGCCGGAGTTGGAGCAAGGGTCGGGCCCGATCCTAACACCTCCACAGGTTCCACCAGCACCGGCTCCAACGGTGCCGAAGCTGTTGGAGGAGGAACCACAGTAGGGGAGTGGACCATCGGCTCCGAAGCCAAATGGGCTGGAGCTGAAACTAGCTTTTGGAACACCGGAGACTGGAAGAGTCGAAGGAGCACCCTGTCGATGTCCGAATCAGACATCTTGGATGATCTAGAGGATACCGATCGGGCCCGAACAGATTTCTCCATCGGCTCCGAAGGGCTCGGGGACCGGCTCCGAATGGACTCAACAACTATCGGCTCCGAGGAAGGTTTCAAGGAAATTTCCCTCGGTGCCGATAAGGACTTCGGCTCCGAGGGGGAAGAGTCTGAGCCGATGACCCTTATTGGCTCCAATATCAGTGGAGCCGATGAGGGTGACCCGCCTCTCGATGCCCCAGACCTCGGCTCCGAAACCAGAGGGGTCGAAGCTGGAGGCATCGAGGCAGACCGTTCCGACCTCGGCTCCGAAGTCCGTGGAGCCGATGGAGAAGTCTGCTTAGATTTTTTAGCGGTCGGTTCCGACCGACTGGTCGGAGCCGACGCTTTCTTCTTTTTAGAAGGAGACGGAGAGGAAGATAAAGCCTCCTCGAAGGAAGGCTTGATTAATCCCGTGAGGATTAATTTGTTCTTCCTCTCCTGGAGGACTCTAGAAGAGAACGCGTGGCACACACTACACGACTCTTGTAGGTGCTTAGCACCTAAGCAATAGACACACGAGGAGTGGTCGTCCGTTATGGACATTTTAAAACCACACCTCGTGCATTTCTTAAACCCGGAGGGTTTGTGTTCTTTAGACATAACTGCTTTACCACAGGACCTATCTAAGTGAAAAAAACACTAAACTTAGTCAAAAGGTAAAGTTAAATCCAACAACTTTAACAAATTTTTTTTTTTTTTTTTTTAAACACTAAACAGTTAAACAGACAGAAAAAAAGAAAGAGAGTCAAGACCCTCTAACTTAAACGGGTACTTGACCCAAGAAAGAGACACAAGCAGCAAAGCAACAGGGGAAGGCCCCTCTAACTAAAACGGGAAACCTTCCCTGACTAAAAAAATTACGAATTTTTCAACAGAAATTCACCAATCACACTAACATAACAACAATAGCTGTTAAAACAGCTTTTGGGTTCAAAGTAAGGAAATTTGTGACAGGAAAAAGCCTAAATAAATAGTACTTAGCCCAGCCAAGTTGAGACCACGTCTAAGCTTGTTAGCGGCAAACGAGATCTGGGGGATTAGTGGTGGTGCATCCTGGGATAAAGATAGCTCAGCCAATAAGAGGCCTCGCTCTATAGCATAAGCGTGCAGAGTCGGAGCCGAGGGATCGGCTCCGAACCCATCAGTACAGAATGTAGGCGAGATAGGATCACATAACATCTGGGCGTTAACCGTCTGCGTTAATGCCTCAGTTACGTTACCCGTTAAGAGTATCTCCTAACTCTTTAAGGAGATCTCTCTGGAGCCGAGAAAAATTATAAAGATAATTCAGGGACCGAAGGGTGAAAGTCGCTGAAGAGAGGGTACGCTTCCCGTACCGATCCATACTCCTGGACTCCTTGTTAGGAGGATGGAAGGAGGAAGAAGACTCGGCTACTTCCTGCTGAGTGGCCACCGCCACCACCATGGCATCCACAGAAACCCCTTTGGACAGGAACTCTTTCCCAGGGGGAGCTAAAAGAAATTTATTAGGGCGTCTGGGTACAGGTTCCACCGAGTCAGGAGTCTCCCACGCCCTTCGACAGATCAAATCTAGGAGCTCATCGAAGGGTAGAGACACCCAGGAGGCGGAGGGTTGAGCCCCAAAGGCCTTGAGGAATACAGACTCCTCCTCATAGGGGGTTTTGGACGACCAGCCGCCTCTCTGCCTCAAAATCTCCAGGATGTCGGAGAAAGAGACGTCATCGGAGGACGACTTGGGGGACCCCTCTGACTCTTCGAGGTCGGTATCAGAAGTAAGAGACTCGTCCTGGGAGTCTATGTGCTTCCTCTTGCACAACTTCTTTCTTGGGGGCTCCTCAGGCACAGACACCGAGGGGCCCTCAAAGCTGGGGACTGCTCATGGGGGTATCCCCCAGACCTTGGGCTCCACCGTCAACCGATAGGGGGACATCAGAGGCTCTCGCCGGTGTGGAAGTGGATGGAATGAACGAACCGGGTGATGTCACTGAAGATCTGGCCAGTGCGCTCCTCATGGCCTCGAAGGTGGGTCCCCCCGAATCTGAGGACCAACCAACCTCCGAGGCCACGACCGGAGCCAAAGTTCCCTGAGCCAAAGCGCCGAGAGGGAGGCTCAGAACAGACAAAAGTCCCAAAGTATCCCCCTCGGGCCTGACAGAGGAAACCTGAGTTCCGAAACCAAAGGATGGAGCCGACATGGTTGGAGCCGATGTCAGCACCGATAAAGCCTTAAGAGGTATCGGAGCCAGCAGAACACTCCGGCTCCGAAGACAAGGAGGTGCTTGGAGGAGGAAACATTGGTGCAGTCATCGGGACTGGCTCCGGAGCCGACTGGGTCAGAGCCAAAAATAATTTTGCCAACACAAGTGACTGCAGGAGCCTCTGGACCACCCTATGCACATCCAAATCAGAGAGTCTGGAAGATTTGGAGGAGAGAGAAGGTGACTGATCTATCTGGAGATCCTTGTCTGACACTAGGAGACCGGCTCCGAATGGGCTCTAACAGGATTGGAGCCAAGGCTGATTCAAGAACCACACCTACCTCCTGCGGCCCCCAAGGACAAGGGAGCCGAGGAGGTAGATGAAACAGATGGAGCCGGAGATCTTTTCTTAGCCTTGGAAGTCTTGGCTTTAGTTTGTGAACCAGAGGAAGAGTCCAAGGACTCCTCAAAGGAAGGCTTTAGAAGACCCTTCAGCATAAGTTTATTTTTTCTTTCCTGTAGCACCCTCGGGCTGAAGGCGTGACAAAAGCTACAGGACTCTTGTAAATGTATAGACCCCAGGCAGTATACACAAACGGAATGTCCATCTGTTAAGGACATCTTGTAGCTGCATTTAGAACATTTCTTAAACCCAGAAGGTTTATGTTCCTTTTGATCCTTTGACATATCAATGACCACTGCACACAACACAACAAACAACAGGACCCTAGTCCAACAACGGTTAAGGTGGGAAACAACCGCTAACAACTACTGACAAGAATCTCAAACTTAACGATTCTTGACACGACTAACGCACACACACAGAAGCGAGGGAAAAAAAATGCTTATGTTTTCAAAGGAAATTAGACAAAACTATACAACGGAGGGAGGACTAGGTCCTCTGATTTAAACAGGCCTAGCCCAGAGGGATACCAACAAATCACTCACACCACAACACACGCTAAACAACAAGAGCAATTAGCTATTAAAATAGCTTTTGTGAGGAAAAAACACAATATTCAGTGAGAAAAAAGAAGTTTTAAAGCTACTTAGCCACAGCCAAGCAAGACCACGTCCTAGCTACACGAGCGGCAACGAGATCTGGGGCTATGGAGCAGTGCAACATGGGATACCAGGTTAGCCCAGCCAATTAGAGACTTCATGCTAGAAAAATAAGTTGGCCGAGTCGGAGCCGATGTTCGGCTCCAAACCCGTGAGTAAGAATGTAGGCGAGATTGGACCACATAACATCTGATGATCCGCTGTGGCGACCCCTAACGGGAGCAGCCGAAAGAAGATGATGATCTGTTTTTGTGTTTGTTTACATGTGTGTAAAAATCATTTTATTTGTGTTTTATTCTGTGTTTTAAACTGTAAAAATGTAACAATTTGTTGAATGTCTTTTTGGAACTTTTCTTCCTGGGCCTCCATTGAAAATGGACATGTATCCAGTTGGACTATCCCGGTAAGCAAATGTAAAATAAATAATAAAAATAATAATCTGATTTTGTGTGCTACATTCTGTTTCTTAATATGGTAAGGCTTACTTTACTATGCAAGCAAAAAATGTATTTTTATTAAGAAAGCTAAGTCTGCAACTTACTGAAGAGGGGATCCCCTACGTGGACAATCAGCCTCTACCTTCCTCTCCCACAGTTGGCTATTTCAGTGGGCACTTTTCAATAAAAAGTTATTTCCCCTCTAAGCAGCATTTTGGAGGTGCAATTTTTGTAAACTAAAAGAAACAGATTAGTGTTTCCAAAGATGTAAATAGGCACAGAAATAGGCAGAGCAACATAGCAGATATGCGCAGAGACATGTCAACAACATTATTGGAACCTGTGTTCTGAGAGACAGCCTTACAAGACTATCTGCAAATATACAGAGCGGAGTATAGTTTTCTTTATTATAGAGTTTAATTGTTGCTTTGATATCTGTTGTCTCACTGTTCTGAGAGTCTGATCTGCAAATATACAGAGCTGAGTATATTTTTTTGGTTTTATAATTTATACTATTAGTGGTTGCTCAAATCTCTGCTGAAACTGTCTTCCCACCCCCACCCCCATTTTCTGCCTTGTCTTCAGCTGATATAATTTTATAGCTTGTGTTACCTAACTCAAGGTTCCCTTAATTTGACCTGTTAATAACAGCCTGCATTTAAATTGGAACTTGTGTTCTGAGAGACAGCCTTACAAGACTATCTGCAAATATACAGAGCGGAGTATAGTTTTCTTTATTACAGAGTTTAATTGTTGCTTCGATATCTGTTGTCTCACTGTTCTGAGTCTGATCTGCAAATATACAGAGCTGAGTATATTTTTTTGGTTTTATAGTTTATACTATTAGTGGTTACTCAATTCTCTGCTGAAACTGTTAAATTTGGTGGCTTTTGCAGTGCCCGCCCCACTGTAGATTTGATCTAGAGCACTCCCCAGTCCCATCTCTTTACCGGATTCTACCTAATAAACCCTTTCTGCACTTGCTTTTAGCCCTTTTTAATTTAATTGCATTTTTCAAACTGTGTGTGGTCTAATATTGCTACATACTCAAGTGTGCTAGCTTGCACTGCAAGTGAATTGTTTTTACTACTGTTTTTGCTACTTTTCTGTATATAAAAAAAAAAAATCTGTAAGCCTGTTTCCTACCTTTCCTGTAACTAGTGTTCCAGATACAGATTTGCTGTATCCAGGACTGTTTGTAAGCTTCTGAGCCCCCCAAGCCTTTCTGTGTTGGAGGGAAGCCTTCTAGCTTATCAGTGGGAGTGGTAAGCATTAGGTAACCTGTCTACCACATAAGGAGTAGTTCTGGCCCAGAATTTGTAATTATTGGCCGTTTCGGCAATCTTCCATCTCACTCAACTTTCTGATTTGAAAGCCTGCATTTACAATTGTTTCTGTCCTGTAACTCGTCTAGTGCAGATACAGATTCTTAGTTTTATCACTTAAATTTGCTTATTCATACTAAGCACTTGTTCAGAACTTGTAAGCACTAAATAAGCTACTAATTACTATAGCACTCAATCTTCCTCATTACCTAGAGGAAAACAGTTTTTGTACTTACTTTTCTCACTGGCGTTGAGAAAAACAGCTCTTGTACTCACTTTCCTCACTTATCTAGAGGAAAATAGTTTTTTATTCAGGCATGTCCAAGGGTCAGCTCCCAGTGTTCTCTCCTGTCTATCTGATGAATCTGGGCATCTTGAGGCAATGTAGAAATTGCCTCATGTACACAGACAACCCTCTCCTCCTACCACCCAACACTACAACCTGTGAGAGATGCACTTATCTAGCCAAACTGGAGGTAAAGCTCTCACCAACCAAGACTGAACCTGACAGTCACGAGGAGAAGGTAAACATTTGCACCACACCACACTCATCACATAGTCTCACTACGTCTACACCACCAAAATCCACACATAGAAACTCAAAAACATTCGCGGAGGCTCTCAATAATAAGCTGCCTAAGCAACAGAGACCTCCAAAGCAGAAACACAAGCAACCTCCATCCCCAACACAACCCAAATGACACACAGCCCACAGATTCAGTGTGCCACTCAAACACAGCCAATAAGGCAAAACAACATACCCAACACACTAGTCATAGGTGATTCTATAGTCAGGCACACTGATGTCCCACTCACCAGGCTAAACAAGGAGAAGGTTACTGTCAGCTGCCTGTCGGGTGCCAGGATCCGCCACATAACCCACTTTTCGGGTCACTCCACAACAAGTACAAATATGACTCTGTCATTGTCCATGTTGGTGTGAATGACCGGAGACGTACCTCCCTAGACTACATGAAAAGAGACATGGAAGAGCTCTGCGATCTTTTAGCCCAGGCAGGTATGACCCTAGCCCTGAGTAACATTCTGCCATCGCCCAGAATGATACCGCAGTACAAGGACAAAATGATTGATTTCAACAATTGGCTAAGCTTCTGGTGTCATTCAAAGGGGATCCAGTATCTTGTCTGCTTGGAATGACATGGTCGACAGACCACGATGCTTTGCACAGATGGCCTGCACCTGTCACCCCTAGGATTCCGGATACTGGCTAAGGTTCTTGCTGCCCCTATAGTGCCTTTTTTAGGCAGGGTTCAAGTAACAAATTCACCACCATAACAGGAACAAGCAAGCAAAAACTGAGGGTAATGCTACTCAATGCTAGAAGTCTAAATTTCAAAATGCACTCACTTGAGGCACTCCTTAACATCGATATCTGTGCAGTGACTGAGACCTGGTTCAAGGCTCCAGAGAGCACCCCTGCACTACCAGGCTATAACTCATACCACACTTTTCGGCAATCTAACCTGGATCGAAACACCAAAGGTGAGGGTGTGTCCATATTCATTAAGGATATCCACACCTTCAGGCTAGTTGCTCAGCATAATGCATCCAAGGTTATCCAAGTGCAACTAACTCTTGGCAAAACTGCAATCCAAATTGTAGCTTGCTACAGATCCCTCATCATGCCCCAGGATTCCCACTCCTCTTTTCTTGATGTACTGGAAAATATTAGGGTTCAACCAAACACCCTAATAATGGGCAACTTCAACTACCCCACCATTAACTGGGAAAACTACTCATGTACTAACTCCTTAGCGCAACGCTTTCTGGAATTCATAAACTCCAATGCCCTAGATCAACTTATCCACACCCCTACCCAGGGGCAACAATATCCTAGACCTAGTCATTACCAACATGAGTGACCGGTGTTCCACACCTGAAGTCAACTCCTCGTTGGTCCGATCCGACCATAAGCTAATCACCCTTGATATCCATATCCCACCCCCACACCCCATTAAGGAAACCACAGTAAGAAATTTCTCCAAAGCCAACTTCATGCTTCTTAAGACAGAAGTAATGAACTTCATGACACCCATGCAGATGGACAATACAGTTACAACTGCTGAATCCTACACAAATGCGCTCTAAGCACCTACATGAGTGAATGGATCGTGCTATCCTCCAAAAAAAGGAAGCCAATCTGGTGGTCCCCTGCCATAAACAAACTGTACAACAGAAGGAAGAAACTGTTGCAAAAGAGAGTAAAATCCCATGAGTGGAGGAGCTCCCTGGTCAGCCTCAGTAAGAAGCTGAGATCCCTTATAAGATCCTCCAAAGCTAGCTACGAAAATAAAATTGCCACTAATTCCAAGGACAACCACAAAGCATTCTATAGCTATGTCAACAATCTCAATGGCAACACCCATATCTGCTCTGAGTTACAGCACAAAGGCATGAAAATTAAAGAACCAACTGATATTGGCAACATCCTGGCAGATAGGTTCAGTGTTAACTTTACCCCCCACCCCCACCCCCTAAAGGGCCCATATCTATACAGGAAGAATGCAGAGTCCCTGTAATCACAACTACGCAGGTGAAAGCTGCACTCTCTAAAGCTAAAAACACAGCATCCATGGGACCGGACAACATCCCAGGCTGCATTTTACACGAACTTCAGAATGAACTGGCTCCTCACTTAAGCACCATGTTCAATAATAGCCTCGCATCAGGCTTTGTGCCCACTGAATGGTGCACAGCAACAGTTATCCCACTCCACAAAGGGGGAGCCACCACTGATCCCGGTAACTATAGACCTATTAGCCTGACGAGCCTGGTCTGCAAAGCCATGGAACGTATCATCATGGAACTCAAACAAAGACATTGGTAACCTCCAAACTCTGGATCCCACCCAGTTCGGGTTTGTGAAAGGCAGATCATGCCTACTGAACCTGATCGACTTCTTTGAGGCAGTCACCAAAGCCGTAGATGAGGGTAAAGTGGTTCACACAGCCTATCTTAACCTCGCCAAGGCTTTCGACACCATCCACCATTCTGGAATTATAGCTAAACTCAATAAACTAGGCATAAATCCCTACATCACAAGATGGGTTGCCAACTGGCTCACTGACAGAACCCACACTGTAAAAGTTGCAGACTCCAAATCTGACCTCAAACCAGTGACAAGTGGAGTACCACAGGGTTCAGTCCTGGGACCGCTCCTGTTTGGTATCTACTTCTCTGAAGTACAGGCTAACACAGAAGGCCTCTGGCTAACAAAGTTCGCAGATGACTGCAAACTAGGAGCCATAGTCAAGTCCCCAAATGATGTGAACATCCTACAGAAGGGCATCTCTGAGAAAGATGCCTGGTGTCACAGCCATGGCCTCAAGCTCAATGTCAAAAAGTGCAGTGTCATCCCCTTTGGTAAAAATAAGTGTACCCATGAACTACCACATAGGCAGCAATCTACTTAACACCGAATGCATGATAAGAGACCTTGGGACCCAGGTGGACAGTAGTCTCTCCTTTGATAGTCACATCGCCACAGTAGTCAGGAAGTCCTTCTACGTGGCACACCTCATTATAAAAGGGTTCTCATCCAGGAAAAAAGATGTCATCGTTACCCTCTACTCATCACTCATCAGACCCATTATAGAGTACAACGCCCCTTTTGGAATGTACCTCACAAGACATCTGCAGCAGCTGGATACCTCACAAATAGGATTACTGGACTCAAACAAATGCCCTACACTGACCGCCTCAAAAAACTCCAGCTTTACTCCGTAGCATATCGCCTACTCAGAGGTGATCTCTGCCTAACATATAAAGCTATGTCAAACCCAGAGCTGTTGGACATGCTACACCTAAAGAAATCCCAATCCCTCCAAGCTACACGCTCTAGGGACCTAAACCTTGTCACCACAATAAACAGGACATGCTGGAGGGATAGATTCCTACCTCAGAGACTTCCCATACTCTGGAACAGGCTACCCATCTATGTCAAGCAAAGTTCTTCATTAGCACTCTTCAAGAAAAATCTTGATGAGTGGATGGGAAATAGGAAATTCACCCCAGGGATCACTTCTGTGTGTCTGCTCGTCAGTGGCACAGGAAAATAACTTGCTTGGGTGGCGTAAGCCAGGGAACCTTGTTGGCTAGGCTTGCATAGGCCCTTGGGCCGATAGCCTAGTACCTACCTATGATAATGCGCTTTGTTTATAGGCTCAAAAATTACTGCCAAGACTACTACATTAACATTAACCCTGATGTTATGTAATGCTAAACATTCCAAGGAAAATAACACACAGCATTTGGAAGTACAAAAAAATAGGAATTAAACAAATGGAATGCTCAGATACCATTAAAAAGCAGTCACAGCCTTCAGAATAAGTAATCTCTGTGTTTAATTTCTCCAAGTCTTTTGGGTTTCTAATACTTTGATAGGAATGGACCCCATTCCGAGTTCAAGGTATGATTAACGTTCATAAAATAAGTACGGTATCAATATTTGATGTTAGCCAGAAATGCTCCTCACAGCACCCACAAATGGCCCAGAACCGATTCCTTCTGCAATTCATATGGCGTTACATGTATCGGTAGCATACAAGACTGCAAATTCTTTGAGACTCATTGCTCCTACTACTAATGAAACGGTTTGGGTATCCTTTGTTTCTGCCTGCAAATCCTGTTTTTTTTATTACTTTGTTTCTCTCCATACACAAGACACTGAAATCACTGTGTGCATCTATTTCAATGATCAATGCCACTTTTGTACTCTTTTCATGGACTACTCTATCTGATTTTCTCGCATTACTTTTTGAATTGTTGGTAATGGGTAATCCCAAGTGATACAAACATCATTCTCAATAATGCTTTGTGGCTAGGGTTACCACCTGTCCTACTTTGCGAGGGACTGTCCCTCTTTGGGCAGTTGTGTCCAGCATAAAAATTGAAAAAATGGCAAATGTCCTGAGATATTAGGACAAACATATTTCCTATATTTTATGTAATAGTTGCATAAAACAGTTATTCTGTTTCTGAAACACCTAAATGTTATAGGAAACAGAATAAACAACTAAAATGCTACAAGAATAAGTGTTTATTTAGGCAAAAAAGTCAAGTTCTGTCCTTTGTACTGGCCGTGGGTATGTTTTGCCTTGCTGATGTTTACAAAAAATGTCCCACTTTGGGCATTTGAAAAGGTGGCAACCCTACTTATGGCTCATGTTTACAATGTTTCTCAGCTACTTCTGTATTGTTTACACAATCCTTAATGCAACAGTCTTGCCTCATTATTACACCTTTCAGTATACAGGCCCTCTGCCATTAGTACATCACACCCAGCAACAAGATGTGCAACCACCTCCAGTTCTGTTATACAGAACCTGTACTTATCCATTCCTCCATGTTCAAGGGACTTTGTAAACCAATGTGTCTGTAGTCCACTATCCTGGGCCGCTAATATTAACCTTTCATCTTTTGGTTTAAATTCACCCCTCCTTAATTAACCATTCCTGCATCAATGATTCTCATGGTTATGAGGCTGTTCGAGGAGTTTTCTGTTTTTGCAACTATATTTATGCTTTTTCAACATTTCTTAGCTTCTCATCTGACCAATCTTCCTTCTTATATTCTTTCATTTTGCCATATTTTTGTAAGCTACAGGTTTGGTTTCCACTCCCGGTTGACACAGATACAAGTCAGTTAAAACTAGTCAGGGAAGTAATCTTAGACGTATTCTCTTAATGTTTTAAAACCTTCACTATATTTGCATCTGGTGAGGTCAGCAAATATGTATGCAGTCCTATGATGCATGTAAAATCAATTCTGAGGAGGCTCATACCTCCTTCAGAACGAGGAATAGATAATCTTGGTATATATGGACTTTTATAAATCATTTGATAAACGGGAAGCATTTTTCTTCTTTTTCTGTCCAACTGATACAATACTTGTTAATCACTCCAAAACTGTAAGTTCGAACAGGAAGAGCAAATTGGTTTATAGCTTGGACTTTGTTCCTAGAGGTCAGGGCTGTTTTCAATAATTTTAGTCTTCTAAAATATTCAGTAGAAACAACTAGTCAGGATACACCACGAGACACCTTCTCTGAGTAAAAACTTTTATTCCAATGGATAAAACAGATAACAGCGCTTGCTGCTGGCAAGCTTCTTCAGATACAATTTCTTATGTGAAAATGCAGGGTTTTTATATTAAAACAATGTCAGCTGATCAAATCATTGCATACACCAATTATACAATTAAACAATTAAATCATGAATTCAATGCCTGATTGAGCTAAACAAGTAATCACTCAATGCGTATCCAGTTGCTGCAGATAGTATTCTTGCACTAGCCAAGGAACACAACAACCGCTGTCACTATTACAGCTATACGGATACTTGTTGGTCGGTCATATAGACGTTCAACCTATAATGGTGTGCTCATGTAACATTCTCTCTGTGATACAAGAAAACTCATCTTGTTATAATTCTTGAAATTATTAAGGTTGTTTAAGAAACAAATAATGAAAACATCAAAAACTAAGGAAAGTCAACGATTCATTTAACTTCATCAAATGATGTAAATATGCATACATAAAAATGTTATATATATATAGACACATTTACAGAAATCTCTGTTAAAATGACATCATCCTAGAGTTGATATAAACTAAAAACATGTTATAACTCCTCAATAAATATTTCTCCGTGCATCATCACAATATTAATTAATTATAACAGTTGAATGATGATGCTATCAATATAAATCTATCTGAAAGATAAAACACACTATTGCGAGCAATGCGAACAAAATAGAACAATGCACAAAGGCTCATGATAAGATGTTAGTTTACAAAAAACTAAAATATTCCTAAGTGTTTTCACATTTGTTCATTCTTTTACTGTCGATCCTTCATCAATTCCCAAATATTTATATATTCCCTCCTGTTACAGTTCCTTTAGATCACATTCCTGTCCCAGAACGATATTTCCTTAGTGCTGCAGCTTTCCTGCTTTAAATGTTGCTTTTGCACATTTATCAAGACCAAATGACATTAAGTCATCTGAGAAAGTTTTGACCATTTCCTGTTGTGCTTTCACAGCTCATCTGATGAGCTACACAGTTTTTAATCATCCACAAAAAAAGGTAAGTCTTTACATTTTGTTGCTGTCTGGCAGTCAAATTGTAACCATGATCTAATCTACCTATCTGTTACAAAGACAGCTTAATGGGTTAAGGACAAGACAAAAGAGCAGCTGTGACAAAGAATCACCGTGGAATATCCCCCTCTAAATTTTTATCCCTCTTATGGCTTAGCTGCAAAGTGGTCTGTCATTGTAATGTAAGTGATCAATTTAGGGTGTATCTTATATATGTGTAAGCACTCTATGAATTTGGGATGCTGTCAAATGATTTTATGTAATCTAGTCATGTCACACTTGGATTATTCCCGTTTTTACAATTCTCTATTATGACTAGCAACAAATGATCCTTTGTTCCACAGGACTTTCCTTTGTTACCCTTTTGTTCTATTGCCATGATTGAGTTTGTCTAAATGATTATTCTCTGTCAGCATCAATTACAGTATACAGGTATACATTGTTGGAAGGCAAATTATTTGTCTACACTTTTTAGGATAGCTGGCAGGTTCACTCCTAAAGAGGACTATCGTTTCCTGTTAACCAGGCTGGTGTCTGTTCGGGGTGCACACAGACATAGTTCTTCCTCAGGGTTAAATTTTTTTCTGTAAAGGTGTTAATACTTTTAGCTGGAAGTCAGGTATCTGGGAGTGGAGTTTTTCTTAATTTTGTTTCAATTTCTCTAGCTATTACTTCAACCCATTTCATATCCTGTACATTTGAACTTCTTACCATTTCTTTAATTCTTCTATCCATTCAGCATCTTTGTAGTATTCCACAGGGTCTTCAAAGATATTTTTGCAAAATTTATTTATTTCTTCTTTTTTTATGGTGTTTCTACTCCTTTGCCTTGTTTCCCAATTCTATATAAATCTTTTTCGGGTCATCAAGGAATTGCTTATTTTGTACTCTTCCATTATATTTATCTGCATATTTTCTAAGTTTTTCTGCCAGTGCTGATATTTTCAGTTTATTATTTGCAATAGTATATGCTAGATACTGTTCTGTTCTTCTGTTCTAATACTGTGTGTTGCTTTCATCACATCTACCTTTCTAAGTATTTTTGTTGATCTGTTCCCTACTCTAAACACTGACATGTCTTATCTTAATTGTTTTACAGTTTTCTCTATTCAACACTTCCATGATAGCATTTGACTTCCCTTCTTTTCTCTTACTGCTCTGTATTTTGTGGCAAAACTTTATCTGTTATTAATTCAGCTGGACAGTAATAATTTCTATTTACGTCTCATATTACATGAAGTTCTGTTAATAATTTTGATTACTCTGTCCATTTGTTTTATCAGACTTCTAAAATTTTGGGTCGTACTGACTTTTGGTAATCTATTTCTTTCAATCGTTCTTAATATGTCTGTTCATCGCTATTAATAATCAAGTAACCCTTCCCTTAGGTCTTTTTCTTCTAAAATGAGAGCACATTCTTTATTCCCAGTTTCCTGTGGACATTCTAAAGAAATTTCCAGAAATCTTCCTGTGCCATATTCTCTTCAGCTTCAACCTGTGTCATCCCTTCCTCTTTCATATGGGAACTCACTAGCCTATCACTCCAAAACATTGACTGCATAAGATTTGCCACCATTTCCTGCTCCTTCCCTTGTTGTACAACTCCAACTGAACTTTTGTATGTTTTTTCTACTGAAGGCTCCAAAGCATCTTCATATGGCAACTGATCAGAAGATTCTCATTCCACTGTTTTTTCCTTAATTTGGGTTTGGGTTCTTACACTAAATCCTTCACTTCATTCAGAACTTCAGTTTTTATTTCTTTAACTTCTCCAGTGTTAATCCTCTTCTACTTTCCACCTTTGTTTTCTTATTTTTGTATTGTAAAATTGTCCATATCTGGATGCTTTTGCCTGTATTTCTCTTCAAATATTTTTGGTGCTGCTTTTTTGCATAAATATTGCACAGTATTAAATCTTTCTTTCCCATGTCCATATTTCTTCAGATGTCTCCCACTCCTGTTTCTCCTTAGTTTGGGGACTCGTTCCATCATGCTGTGACATAACCCGTGTTAGACTTTCTGCATGAAATCCTTCACTTCGCAGGTAATCCATACTTTCAGCTTCTACTTAATTTCTATTTCAGTTATCTCCTGTTCAGCGTTCCCCATTAATGACCTTATTTTTTGTATTCAGAAATTTTCCATATCTATGTGCCTTGGCCTGTATTTCTCTTTTTTTTTAGTATTGATAAGTTTGGCTTTCTCCTTTGCATAAATACTGCACCATATCAGATCGCTCTTCCTTTCCTCATGTCCAAGTTTCACCTTTCAAAAATCTCTAGATTTCGTTATTTATATTTTCACACTTCCTCAGTAGTTTCTTGGAAATTCTGGTCTTCTTGCATAAATCGATAATAGAATACATAATTTCTTTCTTATCCTCAACAGTCCATTTCATCTTTATGGCTCTTTTTTGGTCTGTCAGTTTTTGTGGACTACTACATCCTTCTACAAAGGGGGCCCATCCTCCCCTGATCCTAACCTAATCCCAAATGTTTCTATGCCTTGAGGATTCTACACTCATTTTTTTTCCAGTCCTGGCACCAGTGCACCTACATGAACTGGGCAGTTTTTATGCTAGGACTTGTGCACCCAGCTGTCTTTTTTTTTATTTTTAACCTACTTCTATCTAAAACTTTTAGTTATGAACTCACCATAACTTCAGATGTTTGGGATCCATCTCGCCTACATTCTGACTGATGGGTTCGGAGCCGATCCCTCGGCTCCGACTCGGC
The DNA here is from genome assembly GCF_019279795.1 of Protopterus annectens. NCBI lineage: Eukaryota > Metazoa > Chordata > Ceratodontiformes > Protopteridae > Protopterus > Protopterus annectens. The sequence continues at coordinate 663,080,196 of NC_056736.1, read as the reverse complement.
ACGCTTATGCCAAAGAGCGAAGTCTCTTATTGGCTGAGCTTACTATATCCCAGGATGCACCACTACCAGTCCCCCAGATCTAGTTTGTCCGCATACATACACAGACACACATGCTGCTTATACAACATCGTCAGATGAAACAAGATAAAAAACAGTAGAACTCAAAACTGTTCAATCTCTTCTGATCTCCAAGGCAGGGGAAGGAGGGTGGGTATTAGGAATGTAGATGGATCCCAAACATCTGAAGTTATGGTGAGTACATAACTAAAAGATGTTATGTGATCCTATCTCGCCTACATTCTGACTGATGGGACAGCGCCCTAGCACCTGAATCCTGGGTGGCTCACTGGAAAACACTCCTGAGTACCGTGGAACCAAATGATGCTCGCCCTTTAGATGCCACATCCAATTTATAGTGGGAAATGAAAGTGTGCGGGTTGGACCAAGTAGCCGCAGCACAAATCTCAGAAATAGCGAGCTTGGAATGAAAAGCAATAGAAGTAGCCATAGCTCTGGTAGAGTGAGCTTTGATAGATGTTGTAAGTTGCTTATTTGAAGAGGAATAAGCCTGAGTTATGCAATCTCTAATCCATTTGGAGATAGTAGCTTTAGTGATGGTTTTACCCAATTTATTATCTGAAAAGGACACAAACAACTGGTCTGATTTTCGAATTTGTTGAGTCCTGTCTAGATAGAAGCGCAATTGCCTGTGAACATACAATTTATGGAGTGTGTATTCCGCTTCGTTGGAGAATTTTGGAAAGAAAACTGGTAGCTCTAGAGATTGTTGGAGACAGAGATTAGAACAAACCTTTGGAACAAAAGATGGGTTAGGCCTAAGTGATACTCTATCCTTGTGAAAAATCAAGTACGGTGGTTTGATAGATAGGGCTTGAAGCTCTGAAACTCTTCTTGCAGAGGTAATTGCAACTAAGAAGGCAGTTTTCCAAGACAGATATTTTAACTCACATGTAGCAGCCGGTTCGAAGGGGAAGATGTTAAGGCACGGTACCAAATCAAGATCCCACGGAGGCAGGATGAAAACTGGGGTCTTAACAGCCCAGCACCTTTAATGAAAGTTTTGCATAATCTGCTGCTCATCAACGGTGGATCCATGGATTCGCGGAAATTTGGAGATAGCTGCTAGTTGGACTTTAATAGTAGAGACTGAAGATCCTTGATTAAACAAGGATGTTAAAAATTTCAAAACCTCTGGTATCGGGGCAGTGATAGGGTCTAAGCCCCTGAGTTGAGCCCAGATAGCAAACCTCTTCCACTTACTGAGGTACAATTTCTTAGTGGTGGGTTTGTGGGCCGAAGATAAAATGTGAATAACTTCCGGGTCTAAGGTGTGATTTCTGACTAAAGTCAGAAGTGGAGGAGCCAAGCTGTCAATTTCAAATTGTTGTCGTCCCGACTGATGAATCAGCAGATCCGGAGTTAGATCCAAAAACCAAGGATCGTCCACAGCATGTTTCTTTAGGTAGGGGAACCATACCTGACGAGGCCAGTGCGGAGCAATTAGTATCATTGTGGACCCCAATTGAGAAGCTTTCTGGATGATTTTGGGGAGAAGTGGGACCGGAGGAAAGGCATAAAGTAGTCCTGTTGGCCAAGGTTGGGCTAGAGCATCCGTAGCTGCCTCCCCTGACGCTGAGTCAAGGAGAAGAACCTCTTGCACTTTGTGTTTTGAGGTGTTGCAAACAGGTCGCAGCACGGGTCCCCATCTTCTGAAAACCTGAGCTGCTACTGTTTCGCTCAGGGACCACTCATGAGGAGAGAGAATCGTCCTGCTTAATCTGTCTGCCAATATATTGGATTTCCCTGGAATGTGGGTCGCTACCAAGAAATGGTTGGTAGCTACAGCCCATTCCCACACCCTCATGGCCTCTCTGCAAAGGGGGTAAGATCTTGTCCCTCCTTGTTTGTTTAGATACCAGACCACTGACATGTTGTCTGTGTGGATAGCGATAATGCCTTGAGGGAGAAACTTGTGGAGGCCTGTAGGGACAGAAGTACAGCCCTCATTTCCAATACATTGATATGGAGAAAGGTTTCGTCTGGAAGCCAGGAACCCTGAACTAACCTGCCCAGACAATGCCCCCACCCTGTCTGGGAGGCATCCGTCGTCAGGGTGGCCGGAGGGGGATAACAAAAGGTCTTCCCTGATTCAGATTGGATGGCTGAAGCCACCAGCGGAGGTCCCTTTGCACGCTTCTGTAATCAGAATGGGGTGATTGAGGGGGAGATTCTGAAAGGACCATTGTGTCGATAACAGCCACTGAAGAATCCTCATGTGCAATCTTGCCAGTGGAACTAGGAGAACCGTGGCAGACATCGAACCTAAAAGTTGCAGGACCATCCTGGCTGGGGCTTTGGATCTTGGAAGCAGGGCTTGAACTTGACCTTGTAAAGTTTGAATCCTTTCGTAGGAAGAAAGACGCATCAATTTTGAGTCTATCTCTGCTCCTATGAATCTTATGCGCTGAGAGGGCAGCAAGACAGACTTTGACCAATTGAATGTAATTCCCAGGGTAGCACCCAGGGAGATGGTGGCTTTGAGGTTTGTCTATTAGTAGATGCCTGGTGGTGGCAGTCAGGAGCCAGTCGTCCAGATAGGGAAACACTTGGAATCCAAGACTCCTCAGGTGAGCAGTCACTACTGCCAAACACTTGGTGAACACCCTGGGGGCTGTGGTGAGACCAAAGGGCAGTGCACAAAATTGGAAATGACTGTCTCCCAGGCTGAAGCGCAGATACCTCCTGGACGCCTGATGTATCGGTATGTGATAATAGGCGTCCTTGAGATCTATGGAGCACATCCAAACATCCTTCTCCAACAATGGGAGAATGGATTGTAAAGTGACCATTCGGAATTTGGACTTCATGAAGACTGGTTTAGTTTGCTGAGATCCAATATTGGTCTCAGGTCCCCTGTCTTTTTTTGCACTAAAAAGAACCTTGAGTAATTTCCGGATCCGATCTGGTCTGTGGGAACCGGTTGGATGACTCCTTTTTCTAGCAGCTTTGACGCTTCTGCGGCTGCAATTTCCCTTTGACTGGGTGGTGGGTCCGGGATTTTTTGGACGGTGGGGGTGAGTGTGTGAAGGGAATGGTGTAACCTCCGGCAATAATCCGAAGCACCCATCTGTCCTGAGTGATAGACTCCCAGGCTTTTAGGTGCTTGGCAAAACGGCACCCGACTGGCTCCGAAGCAGCACAGCCGGGCAATCCCTCATGAAGTGTGGGAGGCTGAAGAGCCAAGAAAGGACTCGCGGTCTCCAGAATTGCAGGGCCCTCTGCCGCCTCTGGGACGGCGTCTCCCAGAAAAATTTCCCCGTCCTCTGCCTCTGGAAGGGGAATCTTCCTGCTGTTGAGGAAAAAACTTACGTGATTTGCGGAACCACATCTTCCCTCCTCCTTTAGCCTTGGGATAAGGCCGAAAGGGAGTGGAATAACGTGCACCTACGGCAGATAAAGTTTTTCCCTCTTGCTCACAGCGGGTAAGAGTGTCTTTAACCTTAGGTCCAAACAAAGAGGACCCATCAAAGGGAGCGTCGGCGAAGGAAGACTTGAAGGCCTCCAAAAGGACACAAACGGAGCCAGGCTTGTCTCCGTAGAGCCACGCCTGTGCCTGCCGCTCTGCCCGCCCCTTCGGCCGCATATGAAATGAGCCTCATGGATGAGTTAGAAATCGAGGTAAGGATAGCCAACTGAGAGCTAACCGACTGGGCTAGCTGCTCAGGTAGGTTACCTGAGAGGGAATCTGACAGCTCCTTGACCAGATCCCTCTGTAGCCTGGTAAAATGTGCCAAATAATTCAGGGACCTTAGTGTAAAGGCCGCTGAAGTCAGGGTGCGCTTCCCGTACCGGTCCATGCTCCTAGACTCCTTATTAGGAGGATGGACGGACGTTGAAGCCTCTGCCACGTCCTGTTGTGTAGCAGATGCCACCACCATGGCATCTACAGCCACGCCTTTTGTCAAGAACTCCTTCTCGGGTGGGGCAGACAAAAATTTGTTAGGGTGAGAAGGCACTGGTTCCACAGTATCTGGATGTTCCCACGCCCTCAGACAAACCAAATCCAGGAGCTCGAAGGGCGGAGACACCCAGGAGGCGGAGGGCTGAGCCCCAAAGGCCTTGAGAAGCACTGACTCATCAGCAGAGGGGGGGGTTTGGATATTCAGCCGCCTCGATGCTTAAGGATCTCTAAAATGTCTGCGAATGAGACATCATCCGAGGACAACTTTGGGGACCCCTCCGCATCAAGATCAGTGTCCGATGTAAGAGACTCGGGGGAGTCCACGTGCTTCCTCTTGCACGATCTCTTCCTTGGGGGCTCCTCCGAAGACAACTCCGAAGAACCCTCAGGAGGAGGGGAACCCCCAGTGGGGGTAACCTCAGGCCCTGGGGCTCTGCTGCCTAGGGACAGGGGAACTGCCAAAGACCCAGTCTCCACGCCCAGGGAAGGTGCCGGTAAAGCCGTAGAGATGGCAAGAAGACTTGGCCAAGGCACTCCTCATAGCTCTGAAAGCCGGACCCCAGAATCCCGGGAGTGTCCGGTCCCCGAGCCATGATAGCAGACGGAAGTCCCGCAGCCGAAGCACCGAGAGGGAGGCTCGAACAGACAGCACAGGTCCCAAACGTCACCCGGGTCCGCCAAAGAAGTCCGTGCCAAACTCGGACCCAAGGCCGGGTTGGAGTAAGGGTCGGAGCCGACCCTAGGATCTCCACGGCTCCAACAGCACCTGCTCTGACGGAGCCAAGCGGTCGGAGGAGGAATGGCAATGGAATGGGCTATCGGCTCCGGCCAATTGGTTCGGAGCCGAAACAAATTTTGAAAGACTGGGGACTGGAACAGTCTTTGGAGCACCCTGTCTATGTCCGAATCTGACATCCTCGATGACCTAGAGGAGACTGAACGGGTTCGAGTTGGCCTCTCCAACGGCCCCAAGGGGCTAGGGGACCGCTCGAGGTGACTCGATAACTATCGGCGCCAAGGAATACCCAAACCAGTTTCAATCGGTGCCGAGGAGGACTTAGGCGCCGAGGAGGAAGTGTCTGGCGGACAACCTTCATCGGCTCCGAGACCAGTGGAGCCGATGAAGGTGACCCGCCTCTCGATGCCCCAGCCATCGGCTCCGAAGCCAAAGGAGTCGAGACTGGAGGCATCGAGGCAGACCGTTCCTCGGCTCCAAGTCCTTGGAGCCAAGGAGAAGTCTGCCTATGTCTTTTGGCGGTCGGGTCCGACGGACTGGTCAGAGCCGGCCCTTTTCTTTTAGCAGGAGAAGGAGAGGATGCTAAAGCTTCTTCAAAAGAGGGTTTTATAAGGCCTTTCAATATAAGCTTATTTTTCCTCTCTTGGAGGACCCTCGAGGAAAAAGCGTGACACACGCTGCAGGACTCCTGCAAATGTTTGGCCCAAACAATATACACAGAGAGTGGTCATCCGTGATAGACATTTTAAAACTACATTTAGTGCATTTCTTGAAGCCCGAAGGCCTAGGAGCCTGAGACATTATAAGTAAAACTGAGTAACTCTCTCACAGACAAAACTTTGTTGGAATAGACTGACCCTACAAAGATTAACTTGCCGCTCACAATGATAGCCCGCAATTAAAATAACGCCCAACTGAAGACATACAACAGTGCATAAATGTATACACGCATCCAAGAACCCTAAGGTTCAAAAGGGATTAACCAACAGGAAAGGCCCTACGGATGAAGGGAGCCTGTAACCAGAACAAACACCAATCACACACAAATTTCCACAAAAAGTTTTCAAAACACACACAAGCACAGAGTAGCTGTTAAAACAGCTTTTGTTAAAGAATTAGCAAATTTCTGACAGAAAAAGTTAGTGAAAAGACACTACTTAGCTCAGCCAGCTCGAGACCACGTCTTTGCTAGTTAGCGGCAAACGAGATCTGGGGGACTGGTAGTGGTGCATCCTGGGATATAGTAAGCTCAGCCAATAAGAGACTTCGCTCTTTGGCATAAGCGTGCCGAGTCGGAGCCGAGGGATCGGCTCCGAACCCATCAGTCAGAATGTAGGCGAGATAGGATCACATAACATCATATGTTACATAGAATACAGTCTATGCATCTGTGATGTCTTGTTGAGATTTTGTATAAACAAGATCCAACTCTTGAAGGTACTCACCACGATTTAAGAATGAACTCAATTACAGCAAAACTATTCTTCTTTGGTTGCTGATTTCCTCTCTCTGTTCATATTTCCTCTCTCTGTTCATACTCCTCCCTAATGGGTAACTGTACTGTGACTGTTGTACAAAACAGATTAATTTATACTTGTACTGATCCATAACATCTGACTGAAGTGATTAAACATTGCTTACATCTGCATGAGTCATATCAAGAATGCCAAGTGCCAAGTTCTTTTCAGTATTAAATGCAGCATAGTGTTCCTGGCACATGAATGAAATACTCGGTCTAGGAATCTAAACCTTTTCAGCAATACCAACAGAATGCTTTGGAGGGACAGGCATACTTCACAGAAGATACTGCTGCTATGGAATAGACACCCCATCCACAGACAACAGAGTTCATCCTATCTATTTTCAAGCATAATTTAGGTCTATGGAGGGGAAACAGAAACATTTACCCCAGAACTGCTTCCTGTACTACTAATGGACAGAAGCAGCTCTTAAATGCTTTATACCATGCATGGGTCCCATCAAATTATCTATAGTATGATCCCAGTTATTCTCATTAGAGGCAATCCATAATTATCAACCACTGGATAGGTAAGGCCAATCTATAACCAAATGGGATAGGTTATTTCAAGCACAAAAAGGGAAAATGGCTAGGCGTAAAATGGCCAGCAAGGGCAGCTAAACTAGTACTTACCGATGAACTTATGATGAAACAAGTTCTGAGAAGTGTATTTTTAGTATGTCATAAAGAAGGTAGAGATTCCTTAAGAGTTCTGTTTGACATTTTAATCACCATTACAAGAATTACAAAGAGCTGTTGCCCAAGTTCCCAAAGGCTTAGAAGACGTTGCAAACATAACTGATGGGGCAGTCTGACAACAGAAGGGTACACCACTGATACAGTCGCTGGACAGATTATGACAGCATAATTTGAAGTCACATAAAGCTAAATATGCAAATCAAGTGCAATTAGCACAAAATGCACACATGTCATTCCTAACTAGACAAGGACTGAATCCTCATGTAGAAAACATCAGAGCAGTTCTGCAAATGCCCAAGCCAAAAGATTATCGGGCATTACCCAGGTTTCTATGAATGATGCTGTATCTAGCAAAATATATACCTGGATGTCTAAGACAACAACTAAAGAATTTTGAAATGCTTAAAAACTAGTAAACTTGCTACAGGTGCACCAGAATTAAAATACTATAATGTCAATTTGTTTTTCAAATAAAAGTAAGTCAAAGTGATATGTCTTGCAGGATCATTACAACACAAATCTTGCTGCTTATTTGGCAAGAATACTTACAGGTACTCTGTGATGGATATCTTATCACATCAGAAAGTTATAATGATATTCTAATGGAGTACAGATCTCTTGAACATGTGTTTAAGGTGCTATTAGTTTTGCGAATGTGAAGGAGGTTGCAGAGGACCAGACCCTTTAAGGTTCTGTGTGAGGAAATGCTGTGAGCTGGGGTCACGTGTTTAAATATGTACATACCAGGGGGAGCACTGTACTCTATATATTACCTCGATAAGGAGTGGGATACAGGGGGAGGACTGCTGCCTTGGATCTAGATGATATACTCCTGGCAATTAGTCTAGTTACATAAAAGGACTTCCTAACTGGTAACATGGTCATTGAATAAAGTGTTAAAATCCCTGATCTTCCTCTTCTTCTTTCAGCTTTTCCCAGTTAGGGATCGCCACAGCGGATCACCTGTCCACTCATGATTGGCAGTGGAGTTTTATGGTGTAGATTGGCCAGCCCGGTACCCAACCTTCCACAGAAGGCACACACACACACACACACACACACACACACACACACACACACACACACCTAGGGCCAATTTAGAGTATCCAATCCACCTACAGCACGTCTTTGGGATGTGGGTGGAAACCGGAGCACCTGGAGGAAACCCACATGACCACAGGGAGGACATGCAGACTCCACAAAGAAGGCACCACAGCAGAGGATCGAACCAGAAAACCTCTTGCTGTGAGGTGGCAACGCTAACCACTGCGGCTGTCCTGTTAAAGTCCCTGATGTTCAAAAGTCAGTTTTTATTGGGCTGTTACCTACATGACAGCAACATGAGTGTCCAGGTTTGCCAAAAGACAATGCTGCATTTCTTTTGAGGCTGTGGTCCAAGTACTACCTGTTAGTGCTCTTTCGGCTCAAGGCACTGTAGTTATCCTTAATGTGGGATGGCAGTTCTCAAGATATACTTGCTTTTGCAAGATTTGATTCTGTTTCTAGGTCACTTACTGAGCTTTTTAAGTACTTCTTTAGCTGATGAGGTGTAATTTTGTTTTTGCAGGCTAAGAATTTATTCCTCTTATTGTAAAGTTTGTTAATACTGGGGCTCACCAAATGGGTTTGCTCTTAAATTTGGTACTGTATCATTGCCAAGACCTCAATACAAGCCAGGAGGCAGACAAAGAACATACCTTTGAATAAAGATGTGTGAGATGTGGGGTTATCAGGGCGAGGAGGGTGTTTGAATGTCGCCAGGTTATCAGTTAGTTGAAGTATATTTGCCTTGATGTCGTCAATGGAGATGAAGGGGTTATGATGTAATTCATGTCTTGCACGTAGGGTACATACTACTGCACGGTGGTCAGAGTTGACAAGTGATGAGAATAGGTGCCGAGCTTGTCAGTAGAGATAGATTACGGAGAACCATTTCCAATATTTTTGGAACCCTTGCTGGGGTTTGGATTAACTGGTTTAAAGAGAAGCATTAATGAAGTCCGGGAATCTTTGTGCATACTTATTTGTGGTTGTGTGTGTGCGTGAGAGAGAGAGAGAGAGAGAGATATGGAAGAAAGACCCGACAACCTCCATTCCTCTTTTGCAAACTTCACAGTTAACGGTGGCTGGCCACAGGGGCATTCTAGGAGTCGGCTACAACTCTACAGACAGCAAGTGAATGAGTTGAAAAATCACCCATGAGGATGAGTACCAGAGGGGTGCTATCACTGTCCTGAAACCATGTTTCTGTAACTATGCATATACCTATATCCAGAGTTTGGAATGCCTGTAAGAAGTGAAGCTTTTTGCCAAGTCTTCTAACATTGATCAGTGCCGGTTTAATATTGTTTTCTTCTGATTAGTTATGTAGGTAATTTAAGGACATTGACCTTGCCTAATATAGGCACTATGAGAAAGGACAAAAGTTTTGTCCAATATATGGAAGCCACAAGGAGAGAGAGATGCAGGCCGCCCCTAGCAAAATAGCCAGGGTTGTCAATTTCCTCCTTTCATGTATGACACCAGTAGCTGAGCCAATACTTAAACTCAATTATCTTTTGTTTGTACTGAGGTATCATTCTTGGCAATGATAAAATACTGCTCAGTACAGTTTCACACCCAATTCAGATGCATATTCTGAAAGCACCATCTTGTCCCTCCTCATATGACCCAATGTGGTTACTTCAAGTAATTCAATCCCATATTCACAATGATCAGGTCACATGTGTGCCTGGGATGAAGGCCCTTGAGATAGTGCCGATCCTAGCACCTGAGAAACAGCTAAATATTAATCTTTGCTCAGTCTAGTAAATGGAGCACTTGCTTGTTAACTACGAAGCTGCCAACGACCAGATGTTTCCAGATGTACAAGCTTGGTCCTGCTTCCTTAAAGGCTTCTGCGTGCTGGTTATGTGACCCCTTTTTATAGCTGTGTTTACTGTAGTGTCAGAACATGTGTCAGAATGTTTTGCATGCTGGTATCACAGCTGGTACTGTGCAGGAGGTAAATCTGAGGGTTTAAGATAATGCCTAGAGTTAGGAGTTCTAGGAGAATAGGGTAAATATTTTTTTTAAATGGAACAGCATACAATAGTTTTGCATTTATTGTATGTGGATGATGTGCAGGTATGGGTAGGGATAAGACCCAGTTAAGCACACTGCATGTTACTGGTTAAGAGAGGGACTCCCTGGTTTACTTTAGTATTCATAAATCTCACAAAGTCCTCTGGGCTACACAGGAGTTAGTCAGTGAGCATGAGGCAGTTCTCAACACTCCATTAAGATACTGTCTATAAAGGCTGGCAACAGGAGGAGGAGGTTCAGTCCGCTCTCTCCCCATAATGTGTGATGAAGGTTAGTGAGGAAGTACAGATAGATGGGGAATTATGCAGGAAGAAGTTTGTTAAAACTGTAGAAATGCAGAACCACTCAGCTAATAGAAGAATGGCAGAAATCCACTTAAGTCAGCTCACCTCAGTGCAGTTCTTTGTAGCTCAGCTCAGCCCAGCTCAGCTCAGCTCAGCTCAGCCCAGCCCAGCCCAATGTGTTTAGATAAAGCAGAAATGGATAGGTCACTCACAGCAGTTAGATGGTACCCTTTCAATAATACAAGAGGAAAGAATTTACTTACGTGCGCTACCCACTATGCAAATGCAACTACTGAGGTGCTGTGCTCAGTGCAGCTCTGCACAGTAAATATTAACCAATAACAAAAATAAGTGAACTCAAAGACCAAGTGCTCTAAGCTACCCAAGACCTGCAGTTATTAGTTTTAATTCGATCAAAAAGTTACTTAAATACAAAATGGCCTCTACATCAGGTCAAACAGATTACTCAAAGCAGGGAAATGGTCCCCACTGCAGAGCTTCACCATTTCAAATGCTATTAGGCAGAAGGCTGAAAAGTGAATTGCAAACTATTCAAAGTAAGAAATACTCTACATTGTAGACAGTAATAATACAAATGCCATTGGAAAGAATTGATAAAAACTGCTGGTCCACGGTTCTATGTTGTTCATGAGGAATATGGAAAGATGTACAGGAGGACTCCAAGCATTCCTTGCATATGCCAAACTTCCAAGAGGAAGAATAATCACAAGGGTCACAAACAGAAAAACAGAGAGGTTACCTGTAACAGTAGCCGTTCGTACAACTCGCTTCCTTACCAGCACATGAGTAAGAGTGACCAGCTACCGCATCTCTGGCACCCTACCACAGGCTCAGAGCTCCTTCCCTTTCCTGTCTGTGAGTGTGATGGATCAATCACCTGACAGTACAGGGACTGCCATTCAGACCAACAAATATGGACCTTTCTTTTCTAGGATCTAGAAGGAAGAGAATACGAAAATAGAAGCTTGCGAACACCTTCTACTGGGTTTGGAAAAGGCATACAACTTGTAGTGCTATATAACGGTATGGACAGAGGACCACGTTGTTGCCTCAAGAATATTTCTAGAATCAACTCCTTTCCAATACACCACTGAAGAGGAGAAAAAGCTCTTGTGGAATGTGCCTTCGTCTTGCCATGGTGGATGTAACAAAAAAAAAAATGACCAGAGGACAACAAACGTGTAACGCTCGGCTTAGAGACAGGTTGACCCTTCTTTGCCCCTGTGTAGGAAATAAAAGACTTTCAGCCTTCCTAAAGGGTTTCTTTATATCAAGGTAGTACCCAAGCTACCGATGCACATCCAACGTATGAAGTATCCTCTCTCTCCCTTATTCTGTGGTTTTGGGAAGAACAGAGAAAGGTGAATAGACCAAGGGTGAATTCCAAGAATTTTTTTAAGCATGAAAGAGTTCATGCATGACACAACCCTATCCCAGAGGAAATCAGGTAAGGCTGTACTACCATGAGAGCTTGCAGCTCAGAGTCTGTCCTTGCAGCTGTCAGAGCAAGAAGCAAAACACATTATCAGATCAGCATGAATGGCAGGTTCGAAAGTTGGTAAGGTTAATTTGTCCAAAATGTAGTTGAAATCCCACAAAGGAGGAATTTGCTGGTGAGGGGGTCTCATGTGCAACACTCCTTTCATAAACCATTTCACCAAAACAGAAGAAAGAGGGGTTCCATTGGCAGACAAGCAGAGATGGCCACTAAATGCACCTTAATGGATGCATTCGATAAGCCATCCTGAAGTAGCACACACAAATACTTCAAGACAAGGGAAATGTTAACCTCAAAGGACCCTCTGTTCCCCATTTAGGCACTACTTACAAAACCTCATCTATTTGTAAACATAAGATTTTCTGGCCTCCTTTAACATCTGTGGCACATTAACATCTGTGGCACATCCTCATGAAATAAGTGCCCAAGCGAAATCAAGACCGAGTCAACCAGGCTGTTAATTGAAGCTGCTCCAAATTGGGTTGCACCAGTCAACCCTGATACTGTGTGAGCAAACCAAAAATGTGAGGAAGTCTGTGGTAATTTTACTTGGCCAAGGCAAGTTTGGTTCTTCCTTCTAATGGTATTGGCCAATAGGTATTCACCAGAAATATCCTGTAGCACTTCTTTCCGAGTCTTCAGAAGTACCTTGTGAATCAGTGGAAAGGGTGGAAACGTATACAAGAACATTCCCGTCCAAGGGAGCAAGAATGCATCTGTCCTCAAAGTATGGCTGCAAGGATGACTGGAACAGAATTTTTCTAGATGCCTGTTTTGAAAGCAGGGGAACAAATCTATTTGGTGTGCTCCTCGCATCTGGAAATATCCTGAAACACCATTGCCTTGAGCTACCAAATGTGTGAGTCTGCACAGAATCTACTAAGTCTGTCTGCTCTGATGGGATATACGATGCCTGAAGAGAGTCAGAGAATGTTGCAATGCCAGCTCCCAGACTATCACTGCCAACTAGTACAAAGGGTATGACCTTTTACCCAGTTTGTTTCCCAAGGAAAGCTGGGCAAATCCATCTGGACAGATTGCAAGGGAGAAGGAGGGAAGAGTAGAAGTTCTGGACTGATACTCAACTGTGCTCTCTGCCACTGTAACTTCTATCTGATGAAGGCACCACTGGTAACAGAGACTCCAGGGGGATGCGGTGGGAGATCCAACAATTCTGGACATACCACTGAATTCTCTTCATGTGGAGACTGGCCAGTGGTGGTACTATGAGAGTCACGAACACCACAAGTTCTTGAAATTTTAGGAATTCTCTTGCTGAGGAAAAGTTCTTCCTGGAGAATTACTGAAATACCATCTGATAAGACGGCACTTGGTCTTCAGGAAGAAAGCCCATTCTTTTGTTGGAGTCTATTACCTCAGGAGGACAACTCTTTGCAATGTGTCAGCATTACTTCTAAAGATCTGACCTGAACCACAGGTAGGAAAGTAAAGACTTTCTCTAGTGATTCCAAATATTCTGCAGAGATCAGCAAGTCATCAAAGTAAGAAAAAGTGTGAATGCCAAGAGAGTCTGGCAGTGAGCCACTACTGGTGCAAGGCATTTGGTAAGCACTTCAGGTGCAGTGGACAGCCCAAAAGGCAATGCAAAGAACAAATCTTAGATATCTCTTGAAAGTGATGAGCAATGGGGATATGGTAACATGCTTCAAGTCCAGGGTCACCATGAATTAGTGGTCTGGCAAAAGAGGAAGGAAGATCTGCATGGTGACCATCTTGAACTTGGGGAACTTGACAAAGTATTCATAAAAAGAATAGGTCCAACATCGATCTCCACAACAGCTCTTTTATGGGAACCAGGAAAATTCTGGAGAAGAAACCCTTCATTCTTTCCCAAGGAGAGACCGATTCAATGACCCCCACCACCAAGTCCAGTATTTGCTGGAGTACAGGAGGGAACAACTAGGTGTGATGAAGTGAGTGAGGAGGGGATCATTTGAACTGAAGTGGATGTTCTTTCCACTGTCACCTGTAACCTCTGCCAACAATGTTGAGCACCTATTTGTCAGTAAAGTACAGTTGTGTACTTACCATAAATGTAGATGTTAGAGTGTATTCACTGTTGCAGTCATTACAATTGGGTTATCCCTGCTGGAAGGCTACCCCCAGTCGGCCTGAATTCCAAAGACTAGGTCCGGCGTCGGTTGCTGTCACCTCCTCCCTGACGTAAGAGCGCCAGGGGTATAAAAGATTCAGCAGACGCCATTTTTTTCAGTTTTTCTTGCCCCAGATGTCAGGTGCCTCCAAAAGGGTAGGCTAAAAATATCACAATAAAGCATGCATGCACCAAGGTAAATTTTACCTTCATCTACAAGCAAATACACCACATAGGTTGTATAGAATAGAGAAGTACAGATAAGTTCCAGCAAAGATAAGGGGGATGGTGAGAGGGTAACCTGGACTGCAACAGTGAATACACTCGAACATCTACATTTATAATAAGTACACAACTGTACTATGTTCATCGTGTTTCACTGTTGCAGTCATTACAATTGGGTTGAATCCCAAAGCTAAGGTTGGGAGGCTGGAGCTAAAAAGGATTAGGAGTGGCTACGAGGCCCTGCAGAACTGCAGTGGCAAAGTCTGTCCTGGATTTAGAAGAGAGTGGTAAGTGATAGTGCTTTGTAAAAGTGTGCACTGAACTCCCAAGTTGCAGCCTCTAAAATGTCTTTGGTTGGTACTCCTCTGAGGAAGGCTGCTGAAGTGGCTGCTGCTCTGGTCGAATGTGGCCTAATGCCCTTAGGCAATGATTTGCCATGTTGTGAATAGCAGAAATGAATGCAGTGGCCTACCACTTTGAAATAGTCTGCTTTGAGATGGCCTTTCCTTGTGATCCTGCAGCATATGCCACTAGTAATTGCTCAGTCTTTCTGAAAGCTTTGGTTCTGTCCAAGTAGAAGCGCAGCTATCTGTGTATGTCCAAAGAATGCAGAAGTCTCTCACCCTTATTCTGTGGGTTTGAGTAAAAGGTAGGCAAATTAATAGTTGGTTAAGGGCCACACTGGACACTACCTTAGGCATAAATGTTGGGTTTGTCCTTAGAGAAACCCTATCTGGATGGAAAATGATAAAAGGCTCCACAGCCATGAGTGCCTGTAGCTCTGAGACTCGTCTTGCAGAGGTTATTATTAGGAGCAGAGCTGTTTTCCATGATAAAAATGTTACATCAGCTGTAGCGGGTGGCTCAAAAGGAGACAAGGTGAGTTTTTCCAAGACATAATGTTGAGGTCCCATGCATTTATTGGTGATCTCCTTGGAGGCCTTAAGTTTTTGGCTCCTCTGAGGTACTGCCTTAATAAAGGATGAGAAAAAATAGGTGGCTCTGTATTGTAATGAGCTGAAATGGCAGAGGCATGAATCTTAACTGATGAAAAGGATAGGCCTTTGTCCAGCATATCAGTTAAATATTGCAAAATCTGAGGAATATTTGGTACAGTCGTGTCAACCCCTCATGCCTGGTTCCAAGCACAGAATCTCTTCCATTTTTCTGCATAAGATTTTCTGGTACTATGCCTCCTGGCCTCCAAAATAACATCCATCACCGCTTTAGAGAGAGGTGTGTTTTGAATGACTACATTATCCACCATGCTGCCAGATTTAAGATCTTGCGTTGGCTGTGCAGGATCTGATTGTTGTGTTGGGACAGTAAGTGAGGAATTTGAGGTAAAGTCCAGGCTGGGTACTGAGACAAGTTCCTTAGAATTGGGTACCAGAGCTGGCAGAGCCAGTCGGGGGCAATCAGTATCATTTTTGGCTTCTCTTGTCTGACTTTTAGGAGTACCTTGGGGAAGAGAGGCAGTGGAGGAAAGGCATATACTGTTAAGTTTTTCCAGCTGAAAGATAGGGCATCCACTTTCCATGCTTGCTTGTGATAAGTCCTTGTGCAGAATCTCTGTAGTTGGCAGTTGTGAGGGGAAGCAAATAGATCTATGTCCAGGCATCCCCAATTCCTTGTTATCATGCTGAAGTCTTGCAGATCCAATTTCCACTCGTGGGGATCCATGAGGTTTCTGCTTAGTTCGTCTGCCAGAGTATTTATCTTTCCTGACAGGAATTGTGCCTGCAGATGTACTTGGCAAGTCAATGCTGTGTCCCACAAAGTCATGGCTAGTCTGCATAGGGGATAGGAATGAGTGCCTCCCTGTTTGTTTATGTACCACATGACTGTAGTATTGTCTGTCTTTATCAGTAGTTGTACTGGATGAAGTGGATCCTTGAAGGCTGTCAGGGCATTCTGAACAGCTAGCATCTCTTTTTGGTTGATATGTAGATGCATTTGGCTTGCGGACCATGTGCCTTGAATACATCTTCCTGCCATGTGGGCCCCCCAGGCATAAGCTGATGCATCTGTTGTTAATATCTGCCTGGCTGTGGGTAAAGCGAATGGCTGCCCCTTGTTGTGGTGACAGGCCTTTGCCCACCATCGAAATTCCTGTTGCAGGCAGGGAATGAGGGTAATTATCATTTCCAGGGTGTGGCAATGTTGAGTGCAAACACTTTTTAGACACCATTGAAGTTAACTCATATGCAGTCTTGTATATGGAATTAGCAGAATGCAGGATGCCATGAAGCCCAAAGCCTGCAGAATTTTTCTTGCAGATAACTGGGTCTTTGTTGCCAACATTTTGAAATAAGTAGTCAGTTACCTTTGTTTGTCTGGCGTGAGATAAGCCATCTGGGCAGTTGTATTTAAGCTTGAACCCAGGAATATTATCTCGAGAGGGTACTAGTTTTGATTTCTTTTTGTTTACTGTGTACCCTAGGCATATTAGTAATCTTTTTACAAACGCCAGATGCTGTAGTCGAAAGTCCTTGTTCTCTGCTTGAATAAGGCAGTCGTCCAATTAAGGCTATATTTGTATCCCTCTTTGTCTGCAAAATGCAACTACTGGAGCCAGGCATTTTGTGAAGACCCTGGGCGCAGTAGATAAGCCAAAGGGCAGTGCAGAGAATTGGTAGTGCATTGAGCCAGCTATGAATCTGAGATATCTTCTGCATGATTGTCTGATTAGGACATGCAGGTATGCCTCTTTTAGGTCTAAAGTCACAAGCCAAGCCTTCTTGCCCAGCATGGGCAGAAGCTGCTGCAGAGTCAACATTTTGAATCTTGGAATATCCAGATATGTGTTTAAAATAGATATGTCCAGTATTCCAGGCTTTGTCCTTTCTGGGCACCAAGAACAGTCTTGAGTAAAATCCTTGTCCTTGCTCTTGCTGTGGTACTTGCTGAATGGCCCTCCTGTCCATGAGGGATGACACTTGCATTTGTGCCTCTGCCCATTGATTTTTTGGCAGGTCTGGCAAACCGTTTGCCCTTGGCAGTGTGTGAAAGTGAAACCTGTAGCCTTGTGACACTATATCCAAGACCCATTTGTCCTGGGTTATTACGTGCCAATTTTGAGAAAAAAGTGCTAGTTTTCCCCCTAAAGGTGCTGCCAGAAGATAAGTGCTTGGCGCAGGTAGGGGGAAGTCATTGGGACTGTTTCCTGTATGGCGGTGATTTGTCTTCTCCGCTTTTGGAGGTAGAAGTACCCCATTGTTTAGACCTGTATGAGCCTTGGGGCTGGGATCTGCCTCTAGGGGGTCTGTATCTCCCTATTTGTGGCCTGTCTGACACTGGAAAGGACCAATTTTTTGTCGGCCAGTGCCTGCTAAATCTTGGAGGCTGTACCTGTAAGAAATCCTTGACTGTTTGCATAGATTTAGCTTTGTCCTCCATTTTCTTCAACACCTCTTCTGCTTTAACACCAAACAAGGTATCATGCTGTAATGGAGCATCTAATAATTTTGCTTTAACATGATCAGGCAGATTCTGTTCCTTTAACCAAGCATGCCTCCTAATAACAGAATCTGTAACAGCGGCCCTGCAGGAGGCCACCAGAGAATCAAAACCACATTGCAAAGTATGCTCTCCCCCTTGTTCAGCTGCATGCAATCAATCCTGCATTTCTTTACTTTCTGCACATTCAGGATTTATCAACATTTTCTGTTTAAGCAGTGACATAATATATTGCTGATATTTAAGCATATGAAACTGACAACTTAAAGCCCTTATAGCCAAGGTAGCAGAAGTGTAAATCTTTTTTCCCCATCTGTCCAGTGCCCTAGAATCTCTGTTCGAGGGGGTAGGGCTTTTTGCAGTGGAAGCCTTGACCCCTTTGGCACCCTGAGAGATAGTTTCTGGGTCAGCAGCAGGGTTCTTAAAAAAAAAAAATTATGTGAATCAGGAACCCTGTAGTATCTGTCTGGCTTAACAGGAGCTGGAAGTAGAGAGTCAGGAGTCAGACTGGACTCTGAAAATACATCATCTACAATGTCTAACAGGTGGAATAGCAAGGGGCCTGTGCTGAGGTAGTAAAAGGAAGTCTCTGAGCCTTTTCTTAGATTCTGAATAATCTTGGCTCTCCCAGTGGAAATGCTCCCTCATGGTATGCAGAGTTTCCCCAAAAGAATAATCCTCAAGAGGAGAGGCTCAAGGGATAGATTCTTCAGCATCAGAATCCTCATAGGGAGGAAGAGAGTATTCCTGATCAGAAGAGGAATCGGAAGAAATGGAAACCTGATCTGAAGATTCATATTCTGTCTCTTGCCTAGGCGTCTTATCAGGAGGGGGATGGGAACCCCTGATCAAAGTAATTAGGTCTTCGGTCATTTTGAGCATCTGTTTTTTAGGCATGGAGGCCTGTCCATGGGGCTGTTGTACTGGTTTCTTTGTCTTTACAGGTGCTTTAGTCTTTGCCTTTGAAGCTGAAGTCGTTTTAACATACAACTGTGTAGGCTTGAAAACACCCTCAGAAGCCGATGCCTGCTCAGCGGCTCCAGAATCATCTGAGGGAATAGTTTCCGAGGTTCCAATACCTTGAGTTTCCAGCGGCCTAGTTGGCTCCACGTGGGAGTCGGAAGCGGCCTGCGGCTCTAAAGTAGCGGGCATCAGGGGCTGCGAAAGCACCTCAGTGAGAACCGGCGACTGGCTTAGAAGAAGCCTCATCGTCAGTTTTGGACCTCGGATGCCTGTCCTTTTCCTTGCGTTTCTTTTGAATTGCAGTAGTAGGATGGCTATCCGACGACATTGTGTAATTAAATCTTCTGCCAAAATAGTGAAATGCAAAATCGTACCGACGCTTAATAGTGCATTGGTTAAATCTAGCACAAAACCGACAATTAGCAACGTTGTGATCAGGGCCTAGGCAAGGAATACAGTAAGAATGGAAGTCCTTATGAGGTATTTGCTTCCCACAAGAAATACAATTAACTTTTTCTGACATCGGTCTGGAGCAAGAAAAAAGTTTCCCCAACGGGGTACTTAGCTTTTAATGAAGACTTCGGATTTGAAATTCGAACACGAAAATCTCAGGAGTCGGCCAACCTGCACTTGCGAACTGCTTTTGCTTCGGACACTGCACGGCAAGAAAGACTGAAGAAAATGGCGTCGGCTGCATCTTTTATACCCCAGGTGCTCTAACGTCAGGGAGGAGGCGACAGCAACCGACGCCGGACCTAGACTTTGGAATTCAGGCCGACTGCGGGTAGCCTGCCAGCAGGATAACCCAATTGTAATGACTGTAACAGTGAAACATGATGAACATCTACTAATGGCCAAACCATGTTAAGAGATAACTTTTTAGCTGGGGCACCCAGATGGGAGCTTGAAAAAGACAGGTGCTGTGTCTCTGCAAAAGTAAAGGTTAGAAGGGCGAGGCTTATCATTTCTGGTCAAGGAACCCTCTTATTAGGTTTGGCAGAAGGTGTCATCTTGCAATTTCATTTTGATGCCCTGGCTTTTGTTCGGGACTTCTGTTTGTTGGGCCACCGAAAATTATCCTACTTAATGGACGGAAAAATGGGAATATATAACATTTTAAACACCCACTGCATCAGTCTACCTCTGTCATCTCAGTGTTTAAGGATCTGATTAGCTGCTGTGCCAAGAAATCAGAATGAAGTGGAGAATTCACAACTTCACTATGGACGGAAAAATGGGAATATATAGCATTTTAAACACCCACTGCATCAGTCTACCTCTGTCATCTCAGTGTTTAAAGATCTGATTAGCTGCTGTGCCAAGAAATCAGAATGAAGTGGAGAATTCACAACTTCACTATGGACGGAAAAATGGGAATATATAGCATTTTAAACACCCACTGCATCAGTCTACCTCTGTCATCTCACTGTTTAAAGATCTGATTAGCTGCTGTGCCAAGAAATCAGAATGAAGTGGAGAATTCACAACTTCACTTTTTAACTCATAAGAAAAATTTTGACTGTGCAACCAGGCATAACTCCTCATCACTACAAATGTCTCTGCATGTCTAGATACAGCACCTAGCACTCTTTAAAGCAGTTTAGACACTTGAGAAACAATGGAAAAAACATCGCTGACACAGGCTTTTTGATCGGCAGGTAATGATGCAGTGAATTTGTCCAAACTATACATTCACCTCAACACAAGCTTCCACATAAAACACTGGTAGTTAAAACATCTTAAAGGCTACCGTGCTTGATTGCACCAGCTTGTTTCCCAGAGATTCTAGCCCTTGCGTAGCATATCTGAAGGGACTGGGTGTGATAAAGACTGTGTGTATGTTGGAAGATGTTGCTGGGGACACAGCAGAATCTGCAGACAAGGGGGCTTGGAGACCAGACATGGTCTAGTACAACCTGAATTTCTTAAACACTTTTTTAGGCCAAGACTCATTCAATACGAGTTTTCTTAAAAACATCTTTCAATACTGGGATAAATGCAGGGAAGGTAGCCACGTCCCGGGCTTCATCCTCAAAAATATCAAATACCCCGCTGACCTCAGCAGCAGCCAAAGATTCTATTTAATTTATTTATTGTCATTTGTTAACCAGGAAAGCCCAAATAGGCCTGGAAAAAAAGCCATTTTAAGTGGATGCCCATGGAGAAAAACTCCATAAACATACAATATATTTGAGACAGTAGAAAGATTTACAGTTCACAATCAGGGATACAAAAATAAGATGCAGTCCATGGACACCTTCAGACATTAGCAGTAATACATGAGGAAGAGGAAATTTGCAGGGGAAAATGCACAAGTACAATATCTAGTTAAAACTAAGACAGGAAATGCAGATCAGAAAAGAAAATGGACAATAGTAGCAGAGGACAGGAGGAAGACCGGTAAGATGGGAGTGAAACAAGAGCAGAGACAAGTGTTGGATAGGAATTCCTTTAGACAGGATTTTGATGTTTGTAGGTTTTGGTGAGTGTGGAAGAGAGGTGAAGAAGAGAGTACAGGCAGGATGGAGTGGGTGGAGAAGAGTGTTAGGAGTAATTTGTCAGACGAGTACCAGTAAGAGTGAAAGGGAAGGTCTAACAAGAGGGTAGTGAGACCAGCTATGTTATACGGGTTGGAGACAGTGGCATTGACAAAAAGGCAGGAGTCAGAGCTTGACGTGGCAGAGTTGAAGATGTTATGATTTGCACTGGGTGTGACGAGGATGGACAGGATTAGGAATAAGTATATTAGAGGGTCAGCCCAGGTTGGAAGGTTTGGAGACAAAGCCAGAGAGGCAAGATTACGTTGGTTTGGACATGTGCTGAGGAGGGATGCAGAGTATATGGGGAAAAAGATGCTAAGGATGAAGCTGCCAGGTAACAGGAAAAGAGGAAGGCCTAAGATAAGGTTTATGGATGTGGTGAGAGAGGATATGCAGGTGGTTGGTGTGACAGAGCAAGATGCAGTGGACAGGAGGAAATGGAAACAGTTGATCTGATGTGGCGACCCCTAACGGGGGCAGCCGAAAGAAGGTGGTTTTGGTTACATCCAATGGGTAGTGCAGTAGTGCACAACGTCCGGCCCTCCATGCAACGCCATCTGGTCTCAGAGAGTAACCAAAAAATTAAAAAAAAAAAAAGTGAAAAAAATACTAAAATTCCAGTTATGCAAACTTTCCAGCACATGCTTACCTACCTAATTGACTGCAGTTGCGCACACCTCTAATTTTAGCCGCAGAAGTAACTACTCTTTCATGTTTATAACTTGTAGGTTCATAGGTAGGTACTAGGTTATCTGCCCGATGGCATTTATAAGCCTAGCCAGAGACTGTCTGCTTTCGCCGCCCCAATGATTAATTAACTGATCCTCTGTCAAGCAGAGCCAATTAAGTGATCCCAGGGGTGTATTTTCTGTTACCCATCCACACGTCAAGGTTTCTCTTGAAGAGTGTTAGTGAGGTGTTCTGCCTAAAGTAGTTTGGAATTTTGTTCCAAGGCATGTGGAGTCTCTGTGACAGGAATCTATCCCTCCAGCATGTTCTAGTTATTGTTGTGGCGAGGTTTAGCTCACTAGAGTGCGTGGCTCGCAGTGACTTGGATTTCTTTAGGTGGAGCATGTCCATCAATTCTGAGTTGGACATGGCTTTGTAAATCAGGCAGAGATCACCTCTGAGTAAGCGATATGCCACTGAGTACAGCCGGAGTTTTTTCAGTCGGACATATGTTTGAAGCCAGTAATCCTCTTGGTGAGGTACTTCTGTGGTCTTTCCAGCTGCTGGAAGTGTCTTGTGAGGTACATCCCAAATAGGGCATTGTATTCTATGATGTCTGTAATATAGTATACATTATATAATATAGTATAGTATATAATATAGTACATAAACAATATATACTAATATTATATATATCAGTATATTAGTAATATAAAGTAATAATAATACTATAATTATATATAAATAGAAGTTATGTACTTACCATAACGCTCCATGTGCGTTGTTTATCTCGCCTTTATTCTCACTGATGGGTTCGGAGCCGATCCTCGGCTCCGACACGGCCGATAGCAAGCTCAAGGTTTGCCAGTAGCTCGAGACCAGCCCCTTATCCCACAATGCACTGCTGTAATTACCTCAGATCTTGTTTGCTGCAAATAATAGACTATACATATATATACATATATATATATATATATATATATATATATATATATATATATATATATACACACACACACACCCATATATACTCTCTCATATATCTGCAAAGAACAGTTCCCAAAGGGAAAGAAGAAATATTGAATAACCAGGATGGCACTAGCCTCTAAGTTAACAGTCAGCCAGGAGGGGGAAGGAGGGAGGGACGTGAGAATAAAGGAGAGATAAACAACTCACATGGAACGTTGTGGTAAGTACATAACTTCTATATGTGAAGTTGTTAAATCTCGCCATTTATTCTCACTGATGGCTAGCGTCCCTAGCACCCTCAATCCTGGGTGGCTCATGGGAGTATGTTCTTCAGTACTGTAGAACCAAAGGAAGACCCGTCCCTAGAAGCCTTATCTACTTTGTAATGTGTGATAAAGGTATGAAGTTTAGACCAAGTAGCTGCAGCACAAATATCATCAAGGGGTAATTTAGCTTGAAAAGCAGAAGAGGTAGAGAGAGCTCTGGTAGAATGAGCTTTTGGTTTGTGCATTAAAGGCATGTTCGCATTTTCATACACAAAGGATATACAATCGGATAACCATTTAGATAAGGTTGTTTTAGCCACTGGATTGCCTTTTCTTGCTTCTGAAAAGGATACAAAAAGTTGATCTGATTTCCTAATATCCTTAGTTCTGTCGAGAATTCTGAGCTGTCTGTGAACATCAAGTTTGTGCAGCATATATTCCAATTTGTTAGAGTGGTTGGGGAAGAACACTGGTAGTTCAATGACCTGATACAGACTTGAGGTATAAATGAGGGGTTTGTTCTGAGAGATACTCTATCAGCATGCAAGGGTGGTCTGATGGATAATGCTTGAAGTTCTGACACTCTGCGGGCAGACGTAATGGACACAAGAAAAATTGTTTTCCAAGATAAGAATTTTAAAGCACAGGAAAAGGCTGGTTCAAAGGGAGGAAGAATAAGTTGAGCCAGCATAAGGTTTAAATTCCAGGGAGAAAAGGGAATTTTGATCGGAGGTCTCATATGAAGAACGCCTTTAAGGAAGGTTTTGGATAATTTATGGCTCATAATATTTCAGCCATCAAGACCAAGGTGAAAAGGTGAGATAGCAGCTAACTGAACTCGAGCTGTACCAGCTGCTGCCCCTTCGTTAAAAATTTTTTGTCAAAAATTCCAAAATGGTAGATAGCGGAGTTTGAAAAGGGTCAATGTTCCGCGTGTTGGCCCAAATTGAGAACCTTTTCCATTTACTGCCATATAGTTTCCTGGTAGATGGCTTGTGAGAAGACAAGAGAATCTGTCTTATATCTTCTGTAATTAAATGAAGCCTGGCAATTAGGGGAGGTAGATTAGCCAAGCAGTCAGTTTCAGGGACTGCAGAGAAGGATGAAGGTCCCCTGACGGGTGCGTCAGACGGTCCGGAACTGGGTCCAGGATCCATGGATCCTACAACAGATGATGGTGGAGAAACGGAAACCAAATTTGTCGAGGCCAGTAGGGGGCTATGAGTATAACCTTCCTTCCCAGTGGTTTTGCTTTCTGTAAAAATCTGGGTATTAATGGGAATGGTGGAAATGCATAAAGGAGACCCGGGGGCCAATCGTGCATCAGTGCATCTCTTGGGGGATGACCCTGAGGTGGTATCAGGGCAAAGTAGCTTCTGCATTTTGAATTGAAGTGGCTGGCAAAACGGTCGCAGCAAGGCTGGCCCCATTTGCGGAAAATCAACTCCGCAACCTGTTATTTGAGAGACCACTCGTGAGGGAGTAATATTGCCCTGCTTAGCTTGTCCGCTATGATGTTGGATTTCCCCGGGATGTAAGTTGCTAACAGAAAATGCTGGGACGAAACAGCCCATTGCCAAACCCTGAGGGCTTCTCGAGAAAGGGGGTAAGACTTGGTTCCGCCTTGCTTGTTCAAGTACCAGACTACTGACATGTTGTCTGTCCGAACTGCAATAGTCCCTAGAGGGAGAGAGTCCTGAAAGTAC
Organism: Protopterus annectens; assembly: GCF_019279795.1. Classification (NCBI taxonomy): domain Eukaryota; kingdom Metazoa; phylum Chordata; order Ceratodontiformes; family Protopteridae; genus Protopterus; species Protopterus annectens. The sequence goes on along the minus strand of NC_056736.1, from coordinate 663,055,463 downwards.
TGCAATGCTAGAAGTACCGCTCTCAGCTCTAGAACATTGATGTGTAGATGTGATTCCTGATCTATCCATGTGCCTTGGGCAGTCTTTCCCTGAAAATGCCTCCCCAACACTATCAGAGAAGCGTCCGTGGTCACAGTGGCTACTGAGGGGAGGAGAACAAAGGGTGTTCCTATTGTAACATGAAGAGACATCAACCACCACCGAAGGTCTCTCCTGCAAGAATCCGTGATAAGAATCATGTGGTGCATTGGTAGTTTCTGGTAAGACCACTAAGCGAAGAGGAGCCATTGAAGGATTCGCATATGCATCCTTGCGAGAGGTATAGCCAGGATTGCTGCCGCCATCAAACCTAGTATTTTCAATACCTCCGCTGCTGTAGGTTTGTTTTATTGATGCCAGTGAGCTGACGTTTTGGCGGAGAAGAGAGACTCTTTCGAAAGGGAGACTTAGAGTGGTGGTTGAGGTATCTAACTCTGCTCCTACAAAAACGGTATGCTGAGATGGCGATAAGACAGACTTTTTGAAGTTGATCGTAATGCCTAATTGATGGCAGAGTGTCAGAGTGTATTGTGTTGCCTGAGTCAATTGATGCCTGGTGGTAGCGATGAGGAGCCAATCGTCTAAGTATGGAAACACCTGGAATCCTGGACGCCTCAGGTGAGCCGTGACCACAGCCATACATTTGGTGAACACTCTGGAGGCTGAAGTGAGACCAAAGGGCAGGATTCGAAACTGGTAATGATCGGCTCCCAGCCGGAAGCGCAGATGATCTCTGGAGCGTCTGTCCATCTTTATGTGATAGTACACGTCCTTGAGATCTATGGAGCACATCCAATCGCCTTTCCCTAAAAAGGGGAGAATGGACTGAAGCGTGACCATTCGGAACTTCTCTTTCTTTACGAAGTTGTTGAGTCTGTTGAGGTCCAAGATAGGTCTCCAGTCTCCTGTTTTCTTTGGTACCAAAAAGAATCTTGAGTAAGTTCCGAATCCGATCTGGTCTGCTGGGACTGGATGGATGACTCTTTTTTCCTAGCAATCTGTGGACCTCTACGATTGCTTGTTCCCTGAGATTGGATGGAACATCTGGGATTTTTTTGATAGGAATGGGTGGGGTAAAGAACGGTATGAAATATCCTCTGGAAATGATGCTTTGTACCCAAGCATAGTACAGTTGTGTACCTACCATAAATGTAGATGTTAGAGTGTATTCACTGTTGCAGTCATTACTCTTGGGTTATCCTGCTGGCAGGCTACCCGCAGTCGGCCTGAATTCCAAAGTCTTGGTCCGGTGTCTGTTGCTGTCACCTCTTCCCTGACGTCAGTGCGCCAGGGGTATAAAAGATGCAGCCAACACCATTTTCTTCAGTTTTTCTTGCCCCAGATGTCAGGTGCCCTCAAAAGGGTAGGCAAAATAGATTATGCCAATAAACATGCATGCACCAAGGTAAACATTTTCTTCATCTACAAGGAAATACACCACATAGGTTGTATAGAATAGAGAAGCACAGATAGCAAAAGAAAGGAGGATGGTGGGAGGGTAACCTGGAATGCAACAGTGAATACACTCGAACATCTACATTTATGGTAGGTACACAACTGTACTATGTTCATCGTGTTTTACTGTTGCAGTCATTACTCTTGGGTTGAATCCCAAAGCTGAGGATGGGTGGCTGGGCTAAATAGGATTAGGAGAGGCTAAGAGGCCCTGCAGAACTGCAGTGGCAAAGCCTGCTCTGGATTTAGAGTAGAGAGGTAAGTGGTAGTGCTTTGCAAAAGTGTGCACTGAACTCCAAGTTGCAGCCTCTAAAATGTCTTTGGTTGGTACTCCTCTGAGAAAGGCTGCTGAAGTGGCTGCTGCTCTGGTAGAATGTGGCCTAATGCCCTTAGGCACTAATTTGCCATGCTGTGAGTAGCAAAACCGAATGCAATGGCCTATCCATTTTGAAATAGTCTGTTTTGAGATGGCCTTTCTTTGTGATCCTGCAGCACATGCCACTAAAAAGTTGCTCAGTCTTTCTGAAAGTTTTAGTTCTGTCCAAGTAGAATAGTAGCTGTCTGTGTATGTCCAAAGAATGCAGAAATCTCTCACCCTTGTTCTGTGGGTTTGGATAAAAGGTAGGCAAGTGAATGGCTTGGTTAAGGGCCACAGTGGACACTACCTTAGGCATAAATTTAGGGTTCGTCCTCAGAGAAACCCTGTCTAGATGATAAATGATAAAGGGTTCCACAGCCATGAGTGCCTGTAACTCAGAGACTCGTCTTGCGGAGGTTATTGCTAGGAGCAGAGCTGTTTTCCAGGATAAGAATTTTATATCAGCTGTTGAAGCTGGCTCAAAAAAAGGCAGTGCGAGTTTTTCCAAAACATAATTGAGGCCCCATGCAGGTAGTGGTGCTCTCCTTGGAGGTCTTATGTTTTTGGCCCCTCCGAGGTACTGCCTTATTAAAGGATGAGAAAACATAGGTGGTTCCGTATTCTAATGGGCTGGAATGGCAGAGGCATGAATCTTAATTGATGAAAAGGATAGGCCTTTGTCCAGCATCTCAGTTAAGTGTTGTAAAATCTGAGGAATATTTGGTACAAACGTGTCAATTCCTTGTTCCTGGTTCCAAGCACAGAATCTCTTCCATTTTTCTGCATAAGATTTTCTGGTACTGGGCCTCCTGGCCTCCAAGATAACATCCATTACAGCTTTGGAAAGAGGAGTGTTCTGAATGGCTACATTAACCACCATGCTACCAGATTTAAGGTCCTGAGTTGGCTGTGCAGGATCTGATTGTTTTATTGGGTCAGTAAGTAAGAAGTTTGAGGCAATGTCCAGGCTGGGCCTTGAGACAAGTTCTTTAGGATTGAGTACCAGTGCTGCCGTGGCCAGTCTGGGGCAATCAGCATCATTTTTGGCTTCTCTTGTCTGACCTTTAGGAGTACCTTGGGGAGGAGAGGCAGTGGAGGAAAGGCATATACCGTTAGGTTTTTCCAGCTGAAGGATAGGGCATCCACTTTCCATGCTTGCTTGTGATAAATCCTTGTGCAGAATCTCTGTAGTTAGCAGCTGTGAGGGGAGGCAAATAGATCTATGTCTGGGCATCCCCATTTCCTTGTTATCATGCTGAAGACTTGTGGATCCAGTTTCCACTCGTGGGGGTCCACGAGGTTTCTGCTTAGTTCATCTGCCAGAGTATTTATTTTTCCTGGCAGGAATTGTGCTTGCAGATGAACTTGCTAAGTCAATGCTGTGTCCCACAAAGTCATGGCTTGTCTGCAGAGGGGATAGAAATGTGTGCCTCCCTGCTTGTTTATGTACCACATGACTAGTATTGTCCGTCTTTATCAGTAGTTGTCCTGGATGAAGTAGATCCTTGAAGGCTGTCAGGGCATTCTGAACAGCTAGCATCTCTTTTTGATTGATATGAAGATGCATCTGGCTTGCAGGCCATGTGCCCTGAATATATTTTCCTGTCAGGTGGGCCCCCCAGGCATAATCTGATGCATCCGTTGTTAGTGTCTGGCTGGCTGTGGGTAAAGTGAATGGCTGTCCCTTGTTGTGGTGACAGGCCTATGCCCACCATCGAAACTCCTGTTGCAGGCAGAGAATGAGGGTAATTAATGTTTCCAGGCTGTGGCAATGTTGAGTCCAAACACCTTTTAGATACCATTGTAGTTTCCTCATATGCAGTCTGGCATATGGAATTAGCAGAATGCAGGATACCATGAAGCCCAAAGCCTGCAGAATTTTTCTTGCAGATAACTGGGTCTTTGTTGCCAACATTTTGAAGTAAGAATTCAGTTGCCTTTGTTTGTCTGGCATGAGATAAGCCATCTGGGCAGTTGTATTTAAGCTTGCGCCCAGGAATATTACCTCTTGAGAGGGTACTAGTTTTGATTTATTTTCGTTTACTGTGTACCCTAGGCAAATTAGTAATCTTTTTACAAACGCCAGATGCTTTAGTAGAATGTCTTTGTTCTCTGCTTGAATAAGACAGTCGTCCAAGTAAGGATATATTTGGATTCCTCTGTCTGCAAAATGCAATTACTGGTGCCAGGCACTTTGTGAAGACCCTGGGCGCAGTAGATAAGCCAAAGGGCAGTGCAGAGAATTGGTAGTGCATTGAGCCAGCTATGAATCTGAGGTATCTTCTGCAAGATTGTCTGATTGGGACATGCAGGTATGCCTCTTTTAGGTCCAAAGTTACGAGCCAAGCCTTCTTGCCCAGCATGGGCAGTAGCTGCTGCAGTCAACATTTTGAATTTTGGAACGTCCAGAAATGTGTTTAGAATAGACAGGTCCAACATTATTCTCCAGGCTTTGTCCATTCTGGGCACCAAGAAAAGTCGCAAGTAAAATCCTTGTCACTGCTCTTGTTGTGGTACCCTTTGAATGGCCCTCATGTCCATGAGGGATGAAACTTGCTTTTGTGCCTCTGCCCATTGATTGTGTAGCAGGTCTGGCATACCTTTTGCCCTTGGCAGGGTGTGAAAGTGGAACCTGTAGCCCTGAGACACTATGTTCAAGACCCATTCGTCCTGGGTAATCATGCCAATTTGGTGAAAAAAGTGCTAGTTTTCTCCCTAAGGGGGCTGCCAAAAGATAAGTGCTTGGTTCTGGCAGAGGAAAGTCATTGGGACTGTTTCCTGTATGGTTGTGATTTGTCTTCTCTGCTTTTGGAGGTAGAAGCACCCCATTGTTTAGGCCTGTATGAGCCTTGGGGCTGGGATCTGCCTCTGGGGCATCTGTATCTGCCTCTTTGTGGCCTGTCTGACACTGGAAATGACCAATTCTTTGTAGGCCAGTTCCTGCCAAACCTGGGTGGCTGTACCTGTAGGAAATCCTTAACTGTCTGCATGGATTTTGCTTTATCCTCCATTTTCTTCACACCTCTTCTGCCTTAACACCAAACAAAGTATCATGCTGTAATGGAGCATCCAATAATTTTGCTTTAACATGATCAGGCAGATTCTGTTCCTTTAACTAAGCATGCCTTCTGATGACAGAACCCGTAACAGTGGCCATGCAAGAGGCCTCCAGTGAATCAAAACCACATTGCAAAGTATGCTTTCCCACTTGTTCAGATGCATGCAATAAATCCTGCATTTCCTTGTTATCAGAACATTCAGAATTTGTCGACATTTTCTGTTTAAGCAGTGACATTAAGTATTAGGTTCATAGGAGTTTACTAGGCTAATGACCACAAGGGCCTTTTTAAGCCTAGCCATGCATCCCAAATCTCTGACAAGTTCTGATACCCTTGACAAGTCTAAGTAGGAGCCTGAGAGATCAAACATTTACAAGCAGGGGCACGGGAGATGAACCACTTACAGGTGCATGTGCCCATTAGAGACATGGATGCCAAACCAGGGATGAAAGTACAGTTGTGTACACTTACCATAAATGTAGATGTTAGAGTGTATTCACTGTTGCAGTCATCACATTTGGGAAATCCTGCTGGCAGGCCGCCCCCAGTCGGCCCGAACTCCAAAGCCCCGGGGCCCCGCGCCAGCCTCCTCCTCCCCGATGCCAGGTCGTCAGGGGTACAGAAGAAGCATTGCTGATATTTAAGCATATGAAACTGACAATTTAAAGCCCTTATAAGAGGGGACAGGGTTTTTTGCAGTGGAAGCCTTGACCCCTTTGGGTCCCTGAGAAATAGTTTCTGGGTCAGCAGCAGGGTTTTTATATAGAAATTTATGAGAGTCTGGAACCCTGCAGTATCTGTCTGGCTTAGCAGGTGCAGGGGGTAAATTGTCAGGAGACAGGCCGGACTCTGAAAATACATCATCTACAATGTCTAGAACAGGTGGAATAGCAAGACGTCTGTGCTGAGGTAGTAAAAGAAAGTCTCTGAGCCTTTTCTTAAATTCTGAGTAATCTTGGCTCTCCCAGTGAAAATGCTCCCTCATGGTATGCAGGATTTCCCCAAAAGAATAATCCTCAGGAGGAGAGGCTGAAGGAATAGATTCTTCAGCATCAGAATACTCATAGGGAGGAAAAGAGATTCCCTGTCAGAAGAGGAATCAGAGGAAATTGAAACCTGATCAGAAGAGTCATATTCTGTCTCTTGCCTAGGCCTCTTATTCGGAGGGGGATGGGAACCCCTGATCAAAGTAATTAGGTCTTCGGCCATCTTAAGCATCTATTTCTTAGGCATGGAAGTCTGTCCAGGAGAATGCTGTACTTGTTTCTTTGTCTTTAGAGCTGTTTTAGTCTTTGAAGCTGAGGTTGGCTTGACATATAATTGTGTAGGTCTGAAAACACCCTCAGAAGCCGATGTCTGCTCAGCGGCTCCAGACCCATCTGAGAGAATAGTTTCCGAAAGTCCAATACCTTGAGTGTACAGAGGCCTAGTCGGCTCCACGTGGGAGTCCTGTGGCTCTGAGGTAGTGGGCGTCAGGTGCTGCGAAAGCGCCTCACTGAGAATCATCGACTGGCCTAGCGTGGGCCTCGTCGTCGGTTTTGGACCTCGGATGCCTGTCTTTTCCTTGCGCTTTTTATAAACTCCGGTTGTCGGTTGTTCCAACGGCATCATATAACTAAACCTTCGGCCAAAGTAATGAAAGGCAAAATCGTACAGACACTTAATAGTACGTTGGTTAAATCTAGCACAAAACCGACAGCTAGCAACGTCGCGATCAGGGCCTAGGCAAGGAATACAGTAAGAATGAAAATCCTTATGAGGTATTTGCTTCCCACAAGAAATACAATTGTTAACTTTTTCTGACATCGGTCTGGAGCAAGAAAAAACAGTTACCCCAACGGGGTACTTGGCTTTAATGAAGACTTCGGATCTGAAATTAGATTTTGAAAATCTCAGGAGTTGGCCGACCGGCACTTGCGAACTGCTTTTGCTTCGGGCACCGTGCCGCAAGAAAGACTGAAGAAAATGGCGTCAGCTGCATCTTTTATACCCCTGGCACACTGACGTCAGGGAAGAGGCAACAGCAACCGACGCCGGACCAAGACTTCGGAATTCAGGCCAACTGCGACTAGCCTGCCAGCAGGATAACCCAAGAGTAAAGACTGCAACAGTGAAACACTATGAACATCCGATGTTATGTTTAGCCAGGCTTCTGGGTACAAAGACAAGCGACCCACGACTGCCTCCAGAGCCGAACAGTCGGGCCACCTTTCAGGGGGCGCTGGTAGGACTGACCGGAGAACTGATCTCTGTCACACTGTTGCTGCGGAACCCCTCTGCCACGAGGGTGGCGTCTTCTGTTATAACCCCCTCCTCTGCCTCTAGAGAGGGTTTCACCACGTGTGTCCTGAAAGGCTGCCTGAGTTTTTCAGAACCACATCCCCCCCCCCCCCAGGGCCCTTGGGGCAGGGGCCGAGTAGGAGTGGAAAAACAGACCCCAACGGCAGATAAAGTCTTTCCTTCCTGCTCACACCTGGTTACAGTTTCCTTTACTTTGGGCCCAAACAGTGATGAGCCATCGAATGGGGTATTAATAAAGGAAGATTTGAAGGGTTCCACAAAGGAACAGAGACGCATCCAGGCTCATCTGAGAAGAGCAATGCCCGAACTAGCGGCTCTACTCAAACAATCAGCTGCATAGGATATGAGACGCATGGACGAGTTCACTACTGAGTTTAGGGTAGTGAGCTGGGCGTTGACTTTGTCGGCCATTCCTGTAGCTACTGTACCCTGGAGAGTATCTCCTAACTCTTTCAGGAGATCTCTCTGTAGTCTTGTAAAAAGGGTCAAGCAATTCAGCGATTGCAGAGAAAAAGTCGCTGAACTAAACATGCGCTTCCCATATCTATCCATAACCCTAGAATCTCTGTTAGGGGGATGGATAGAAGAGGATGTCTCAGATTCTTCCTTTTTTGGTGGCTGCAGCCACCACCATGGCATCCACAGGCACTCCTTTTGTCAAAAATGGCTTACTTACTGGGGCAGATATGAATTTGTTGGGTCTACAAGGGACAGGTTCCATGGCTTCCGGTGACTCCCACGCCTTACGAGATATCAGTTCCATGAGCTCGTCGTAAGGCGGAGACACCCAAGAAGTGGAAGGTTGAGAACCAAAAGCCTTCAAGAGCACAGACTCATCCTCAGTAGGGGTCTTGGACTGCCAACTGCCCCTCTGACTAAGGATCTCTAGTATCTCTGCAAAGGAGATATCCTCAGAGGGGGATTGAGGGGACCCTTCTGACTCATCTAAGTCCGTGTCAGATGACAAAGACTCCTGTGGGGAGTCTAACTGCCTCCTCTTGCACAGTCTCTTCCTGGGCACCTCCTCAGTGGGAGGATCTGGGGAGGTCTCAGAAGAGCAGGGGACACCCTGTGGGGGTACTTGAGGCTCAGGGTCTCTACGCTTAGAAGGGTCAGTAGATGCAGAAGTAGACCCAGGAGCTTGAGGGGACAGGGAAAGCTGAACGGATGCTGACGCCTTTGGAGACAAATCTCTTCTCATAGCATCGATGGCACCACGGCTCTGACGAGAAGGAGTGGACAGACCCGAGAGCACCGTCCGATCCTCCCGCACCGAAACCCTGGGCTCCGAGCCTGAGGTAGGAGCAGAGCTCATCCGAGCCGAAGCCCCGAGAGGAACCCAGACCCAATGGGAGAGCGTCGGCTCAGAGAGCCCTTGGTCAGCACTGAGGACATCAGAGTAGATGGAGCCGATAACCCCGGTGCGGGTATCGGCTCCAAGGGTTCGACCACCATCGGTTCAACTTCCTTCGGCTCCGAGAGTCCAGTACGGCTCGGAGGAAGAATAGATAAGTCCGGTTCCATGATCTTCGGCACCGACAAGCTGGTCGGGGCCGACAACAATTTGGCAAGTCTTGGTGCCTGTAAAAGCTTCTGCACTAGCCGATCCATGTCCAAATCTGAAAGGCTGACTGAGGACTTAGAGTGCACCGAAGGTGCTGACTGGAGCAGAGGTGAAGAAGGAACTTCAGAGACCGTCTCCAATACTGAGAGCTGGCTCCGAATCAAAGGTACACTCGGCTCCGATGACTGTGGAACCGATGACCCTACTTCTAAAACTTTAGCCTTTTTGGAGACCTTATCTGATGACTTGGATTTTGAGGATTTGAAGGACGTACTAGCACCTTCATGGCTACTCAAAACTTCCGAAAAAGATTGTTGTAGCAGTCCCCTGTCTATAAGCTTCCTCCTTCTCTCCAAGAGGACTCTTGAAGAGAAGGAGTGACAAATGCTACATGTGTCTTGGAGGTGCTTGGCCCCCAGGCAGTAGACACATTGAATGTGTCAGTCAGTGACGGACATTTTCTGCCCACAATCTGGGCATTTTTTGAATCCCGATTTGGGATGGGATCTCTCCTTATCATCTGACATACTGAAGAGAAAAACAGTAAATTAGACTCACAAACAACTAAGCCCAAATTGGGCACTATCCACAAAAGTATTTTAGATATAGATATAGATATAGATATAGATATATATATATAGATATATATATATATATATAGATATATATATATATATAGATATATATATATATAGATATATATATATATATATATATATATAGAGATATATATATATATAGATATATATATATATACACACACACACACACATATATACATACATATCTATATATAAATAAATATAATACAAATATGGGGCTAAGAGGCCCACAGAAAAAAACCTAACTACTAAAGGAGTTAATAGTAGGAAAAGGGGCTAAAGGCCCACACAAACTAAGAAGCCAACAAGGCCCTAATTCTTAAAGTATTTAAACTATCTAAACTATCTAAATATAATAGAACTAACACACACTAGATATATATGTAACAAAAAGAAAACTTTTTAAAGACTTGCTGTTGATTTGTTTCTAAAATGGTCCGAGCTAGCTGGATCACTGAGATCTCTCTTGCCGTGGCAAACTAGATCTGAGGTAATTCCAGCAGTGCATTGCGGGATAAGGGGCTGGTCTCGAGCTACTGGCAAACCTTGAGCTTGCTATCGGCCGTGTCGGAGCCGAGGATCGGCTCTGAACCCATCAGCGAGAACAAACGGCGAGATTTAACAACTTCATATTATATATTAATATTTTATTTTATATATATATATATATATATATATATATATATATATATATATATATATATTATAAAATATAATATAGTATAATATACAATATAATATAGTATGTCTGTAATGTAGTACAGTCTACAAACAGTACTAACTTTCTGCAAAAGTTTGTAATAAGTCATGGCTGCAAGCCAGAATACAGTTAAATGCAAAGGTGATGTAGAAAACAGGCAATTTCATGGCTGATGTCTTAAGTAAAAATGCCAGTCACTTGTACCTGCTGTTAACTCGTAAAGATTTACTATGTTTTTGAGGTGGCCCGCAGATGCATTAAGAATTCGTGTAGTGGCCTTTCCTGCAAAAAGGTTGTGCACCACTGATCTATATCAACATGATCAAAACAGAAAAATTATTTTTTTTAAAAATCAGGACATACTGTAGAATGTTTATACAACATATTTTTGTCATCCTTGCTGTTCATGGCATAAATGTGTTCATAAATATGTTTAGACAGCTTTCTTGTAGTTTCATCCATACAGAATCTGTCACATGACAAACAGGACACAATATACATAATATGTATGGTGTCACAGTTGTAATAGCCTTTGCTACTTAAACTTCTTTTGACAATGACCAATGATATACTACCCTCATATTTATACCATTTACACTTATTACATTAGTACAATGGTTGTACGTAGCCGCGGTGGTACGGCGGTACCGTCGTTACCTCACAGTAAGAGGCTCTCCCGTTCGATTCTCGGTGTGGCTTGGGAGTGCCTTCTGTGTGGAGGCTGCATGTCCCCCCGCGGTTGGGTAGCGTTCAAAAAACATGCACGTGTAAATGGGCGTGCCTTCGTTGAAGGTTGGGCTTCGAGCTGGCACCTCGGCGTTTCGTAAAAATCTACTGCCAATCATTAGCGGACCGGAGTTCTGCTGTGGCGACCCCTTACCGGGAAAAAGCCAAACAACATTAGTACAATGGTTACCTAAAATGTCATTCCTGTTAGACATAATATCTCCTCTTTCTAAGCAGTGCCTAACACTATAACCTACAGTGCATGTTATAGGTTACTGGAAATTACAGTTGTGTACCTACCATAAATGTAGTTGTTCGAGTGTATTCACTGTTGCAGTCATTACACTTGGGTTATCCTGCTGGCAGGCTACCCGCAGTCGGCCCGAATTCCAAAGTCTAGGTCCGGCGTCGGTTGCTGTCGCCTCTTCCCTGACGTCAGTGCTCCAGGGGTATAAAAGATGCAGCTGACGCCATTTTCTTCAGTTTTAGGTGCCCCCAAACTGGTAGGCTGAAAATAATGCCAATAAGTACGCATGCACAAAAATAAACATTTTCTTAATCTACAAGCAAATACACCACATAGGTTGTGTAGGATAGAGAAAGTACAGTTTTGTACCTACCATAAATGTAGATGTCCGATAGGTATGCATCTGCAGTCATAACAACTGGGTTGTCCTGCCTCAGGCAGCCCTTCGGTCGGCCGGATTCCAAAGTCTGGGTCTGGCCTCGGCTGATGTCGCACTTCACCCGACGTCATAGCTGCTAGGGTATAAAGGCATCAGCCAACGCCATTTTCCTCAGTGTTTCTTGCCCCAGATGCCAGGTGCCCTCTAGGAAGGCTAAATTTGGATAAATGCAGATAATTCCAAACAGTAGAAAGCAAAAATATATATATATATATATATATATATATATATATATATATATATATATATATATACATACAAACAAATACACCATAACAGATTCCCCAGCTAGCTAAAGAGGGTAAGTACCCTAGGAATACCACAGAGGGGAAGGAGGGTGGGTAATCCTGACTGCAGATGCATACCTATCGGACATCTACATTTATGGTAGGTACAAAACTGTACTATGTCCTTCAAGGATGCATCTGCAGTCATAACAACTGGGTAGAATACCATAGCCAAACTGGGGGAGGAGGCACTAAGATAATGATGGTGTAGTTAAGATCCCTTGTAAAACAGCAGTTGCAAAACCTGCTCGGGATCTGGAGTATAAAGGAAGATTATAATGCTTGGCAAATGTATGCACGGAGCTCCAAGTAGCAGCTTCTAAAATGTCTTTGGTAGCCACTCCTCGTAGGAAAGCTGTAGTGGTGGCTGTAGCTCTTGTGGAGTGAGGCCTGATATTTTCAGGAGTTGTCTTTCCATGAAAAGAGTAGCAGAATCGAATGCAATTTCCTATCCATTTTGAGATTGTCTGTTTTGAAATTGCTTTTCCTTGCACTCCTGTTGCATATGCTACCAGAAGCTGGTCAGTTTTTCTGCTGGCCTTGGTTCTGTCCAGATAGTAGCGCAGTTGTCTGTGTACATCCAAGGTGTGTAGTAGTTTTTCCCCTGTTCTGTGGGTTGGGGAAGAATGTAGGTAAATGTATGGCTTGGTTCAAGGATACCCTGGATACCACCTTTGGCATAAAAGTAGGATTGGTTCTCAGAGACACTCTATCCTGATGGAAGATAAGGAAAGGCTGCACTGCCATTAATGCCTGTAGCTCAGATACCCTTCTTGCTGAAGTGATTGCTAGCAGGAAGGCAGTTTTCCAAGATAAGAACTGTAAGTCTGCTGTTGCTGCTGGTTCAAAAGGGGGAAGTGTTAATTTTTCTTGCACAAAATTGAGATCCCATGCAGGCAAAGGTGGTTTCCTTGGAGGCTTTACATTTTTGATCCCTCTCAAAAATTGTCTGAGGAGAGGATGAGAGAAGACAGGAGGATCCATGTTGTACTCTGCTGAAATTGCTGATGCATGTATCTTAATGGAAGAATAGGACAGGCCATTGTGGAACAGTTCTGCTAAGTATTCCAGGATGTGTGCTAGGTTTGCTAGTGTGACATTTTGTCCCTTTTCTGCACTCCAAATGAGGAATCTTTTCCATTTGGCTGAATATGTTTTCCTTGTGGAGGGTCTGCGAGCCTCCAGGATAATGTCCTTAACCCTCTGAGATAAATCAGGTTGGTTTTGTTTTATGCAATTTTCCAAGCAGTTAGCTGCAGTGTTTTTAAGTTTGGATGCAGGGTCTTGTAATTGTTCTGAGTTAGAAGTAAAGGACATAGAGGTAGATGCCATGAATGCGTCCGAGACATGCTTCTCAGTAGCGGTACCAATGTTGCCTTGGCCAGTCTGGAGCTATCAGAATTACCTTTGGCTGTTCCTCTCTGATCTTCAGTAGAACTTTGTACATCAAAGGAAGAGGTGGAAAGGCATATACTGTCAGGTCCTTCCAGCTGAAAGAAAGGAGTCCACCCTCCAGGCAAGTGGGTGGTATACTCTTGAGCAGAATTTCTTCAGTTGGTGGTTGTGTGGGGAGGCAAACAGGTCTATCTCTGGCATTCCCCATTTCTTTGTTATGGTTTTGAAAATATCTGGATGCAGCATCCATTAGTGAGCATCCGTGGTAGTCCTGCTTAAGCTGTTTGCTAGTGAATTCTCTTTTCCTGGTACAAATCTGGCCTGCAGTTGGATGTTGAGATTCAGGGCCAAGTTCCACAGGTCCATTGCCATCCGGCATAGAGGGTATGAATGTGTGCCTCCCTGTTTGTTGATGTACCACATGACTGTGGTATTGTCCGTCCTTATCAGCAGGTGTCCTTGCTGGATGAATGGTCTGAATGCCTCGATTGCATGCTTCACTGCCAGCATCTCCTTTAGATTTATGTGTAGATTCAGCTGGTCTTGTGACCATAGGCCTTGGATACACTTGTCTTCCATGTGTGCCCCCCAGCCTAGGTCTGAGGCGTCCGTGGTGATGGTCTGCCTTGGATGTGGTTTGTGGAAAGGCAATCCTCTGTTTATCTGACAGGCCTGAGCCCACCACAGGAATTCTTTTTTCAGACATGGAATGATTGGTATCTGGGCTTCTAGACTGTGCCTGTGTTGAGACCATACATTCCTTAGGTACCCCATTGTAACTTTCTCATATGCAGCCTGGCATGTAGGATCAATATTATGCAGGATGCCATGTAACCCAGGGCCTGCAGGACTTTCCTTGCAGTAAGCTGAGTTTGTCTTGTTAATGCCATGAAATAGACTGGTAGTTGCTTCTGTTTTTCCTCTGTGAGAAAAGCCATCTGAGTTATTGTGTCCAGTTCTACACCCAAAAATGTTATCCTTTGGGATGGCACTAGTCTTGATTTTTGTATGTTGACTGTGTATCCCAAGGCTTGCAGCAGTTGTATGACATTGGCCAAATCCTTTATTAATTTTGTCTTGTTGTCCGCTTGTATTAGACAGTCGTCCAGGTATGGGTAGATTTGAATTCCCTGAAGCCTGCAATGAGCAATTACTGATGCCAGGCATTTCGTGAATACTCTGGGCGCAGTAGATAAGCCAAAGGGCAATGCTGAGAATTGATAATGCTCTGATCCTGCAAGAAATCTGAGGTGTCTTCTGCAATCTGGTCGTATAGGGACATGCAGGTATGCCTCCTTGAGATCTAGAGTCACCAGCCAAGACTCCTTGCCCAACATGGGAAGAAGTTGCTGTTGGGTCAGCATTTTGAATTTTGGAACAATGAGGTATGTGTTCAGTGCAGACAAATCGAGAATAGGCCTCCATTGATTTTCATTTCTTGGTACAAGGAATAGTCTGGAGTAAAATCCTTGGCCTTGTTCCATAGATGGTACCTTTTCTATTGCTCTCATCCTTAGTAAACTGATGATTTGTTTTAGAGCCTCTGATTTCTGGCTTGGTGGAAGGTTTGGCATTCCTCTCTTTTTTGGTAGAGTGTGGAAGTGAAACCTGTAGCCCTTGTCTATTGTTTGTAAAGTCCATTTGTCTCCTGTAATACAATGCCAATTTCTTGAGAATAAGGCTAGCTTTCCGCCCAAGGGTGCTTCCAGTTGTTCCCTGGTAGGCGGAATCAGAGCCAAGTCACTGTGTCTGTCCTGTAGAAGTGGTTGCAGTCGCAGCTGTGGCGGCACTTCTTTGGTTGGCAGGTTGCCACCGACGACCCCTGTAGGCACCCCTAGATTGACCTCTGCCTCTTGGGCGTCTATTTCTGCCTCTCTGTGCTCTGGAGGTGTCTGGAAAGGACCAATTCTTTGAAGGCCAATTTCTGCTAAACCTCGGAGGTTGGACCTGCAAAAAATCCTTGACTGTTTGGACAGATTTTGCTTTTTCTTCCACTTTCTTTAGAACCTCCTGTGCAGGGGAGCTAAACAAACTTTGTTTCTCCATAGGGGCATCGAGGAGTTTAGACTTAACATGGTCTGGTAAGGATTGTTCTTTTAAGCAGGCATGCCTTTGAATCACTGCTCCAGTCATAGCTGATCTAAATGAAGCCTCCAGTGCATCATAGCCACATTTTAAGAAATGATTACTGACCTGCTGAGAATTGTGTACCAAATCCTGAAGGGACTTACGGTCTAAAGGTTCAGGAGAGGCCAGCTTTTTATTCAGCTGATCTAACAAAAATTCCTGGTACTGTATCATGTGAAACTGACAGATTAAAGCCCTGGCAGAAAGAGTAGCATATGTATAAACCTTT
Organism: Protopterus annectens; assembly: GCF_019279795.1. Classification (NCBI taxonomy): domain Eukaryota; kingdom Metazoa; phylum Chordata; order Ceratodontiformes; family Protopteridae; genus Protopterus; species Protopterus annectens. The sequence continues at coordinate 663,039,935 of NC_056736.1, read as the reverse complement.
TTACCCCATCTCTCTAATGCTCTAGATTCTCTTTCAGATGGTAGTGGGTTTTTGGCAGAGGCAGCTGCAACACCTTTAGGGCCCTGAGAAATGGTTTCTGGGTCTGCAGCATGAGCCTTATACAAGTGGTAGTGAGAATCTGGGACCCTGTAGCATCGGTCAGGCTTTGCAGGGGCCGGGGGAAGAGAATCAGGGGCAGTACTGGCATCATTGTATGCATCAACAACAGATAGTACAGGTGGAATGGCTAAAGGCCTATGCTGTAGTAAGTGTAAAAAAGTCCTTCGCCTTTTCCTAGAATCAGAAAAATCCTGACCCTGCCATTGGAAGTGTTCCCTCATTGAGTGTAGGGTTTCCCCAAAAGAAAATTCTTCTGGAGGTGAGGCAGAAGGAATGGAGTCTTCTGCATCAGAATCCTCATAAGGTGAGTATGGGCCTTCCTGATGGTCCGATACATCTGAACCATCCGAGGAGTAGTCAGAGGACAGAGGTTCAGGGGGTTCAGTCCTAGGCCTCTTTTCAGGAGGGGGTTGTGAGGCCCTGTCTGGGTGAGGATGGGTTCCCCTGATCAGAGAAATAAGGTCCTCAGCAAGGCTGAGAATCTGGGAACTTGAAGTAGGCCTGTGAGAGGGAGCTTTTGAAGGTAAGGCCTTGGAAAGTTTGGCTGCTTTAGCCCTGGAAAAGGCCTTGATAGACATAGAAGCAGGGGTCTAGCTGCCCCACGTGCAGGAGTAGAGATGTCCAACGGAATAGTGTCAGACAACTCGTATGCCTGCTACTTCAGCAGGAATTTCTGTAGCCGACTCAGCCATGGCCTGTGTGGCCTCGGTTATCGGAGGCATGCTTTCGGCCGAAGGGAGAACCGAGGTCTCAGTTTCAGCCGAAACCGAGACACTCGCGGTAGGCCTAACCGTGGTTTCAGCCGAAACCGCGGGCCGCGAGTGTCAGTCCTTTTCTTTGCGTTTTTTAGCTAAATGTGTAGTCGGAGTCTCCGACGGTATTTTATATGCAAAAGTGGAACCAAAAAACTCTTCTGCAAACTCCGACCGACATCTAAGAGTCCGTCGGTTGAAGGAAGCACAGGCTAAACAAGCTGATACATCGTGGTCTGGGTCTAAGCAAGGAAGGCAGTAAGAGTGGAAATCCTTATGAGGTATTTGTTTCCCACAACAATTATTTACTTTGTCTGACATCGGCTGAGGCAAGAAAGAGTCCCCAACGGGGTACTTAGCTTTTTAGAAGTCTTCGGTACGCTGAAATCTCTGGATATGACCGACCGGCACTTGCGAACAGCTTCTGCTTCGGGCACCGCGCGGCAAGAAAGACTGAGGAAAATGGCGTCGGCTGATGCCTTTATACCCCAGCAGCTATGACGTCGGGTGAAGTGCGACATCAGCCGAGGCCAGACCCAGACTTTGGAATCCGGCCGACCGAAGGGCTGCCTGAGGCAGGACAACCCAGTTGTTATGACTGCAGATGCATCCTTGAAGGACATGTACAGATAAGTCCCAGCAAAGAAGAGGGGGATGGTGGGTGGGTAACCTGGACTGCAAAAGTGAATACACTATAACATCTACATTTATGGTAGGTACACAACTGTACTATGTTAATCGTGTTTCACTGTTGCAGTCATTACACTTGGGTTGAATCCCAAAGCTGAGGTTGGGTGGCTGGGTCTAAATAGGATTAGGAGAGGCTATAAGGCCCTGCAGAACTGCAGTGGCAAAGCCTGCTCTGGATTTAGACTAGAGAGGTAAGTGGTAGTGCTTGGTAAAAGTGTGCACTGAACTCCAAGTTGCAGCCTCTAAAATGTCTTTGGTTGGTACTCCTCTGAGGAAGGCTGCTGAAGTTGCTGCTGCTCTAGCTGAGTGAGGCCGAATGCCCTTAGGCACTGATTTGCCATGTTGTGAATAGCAGAAACGAATGCAGTGGCCTATCCATTTTGAAATAGTCTGCTTTGAGATAGTAGCATATGCTGCAGGATCACAAGGAAAGGCTAAGTGCTCAGTCTTTCTGAAAGCTTAAGTTCTGTCCAAGTAGAAGCGTAGCTGTCTGTGTATGTCCAAAGAATGCAGGAGTCTCTCACCCTTATTCTGTGGGTTTGGATAAAAGGTAGGCAAATGAATGGTTTGGTTAAGGGCCACACTGGCCATTACCTTAGGCATAAATGTTGGGTTCGTCCTCAGAGAAAAGTACAGTTTTGTACCTACCATAAATGTAGATGTCCGATAGGTATGCATCTGCAGTCCTAACATATGGGTTGTCCTGCCCCAGGCAGCCCTTCGGTCGGCCGGATTCCAAAGTCTGGGTCTGGCCTCGGCTGATGTCACACTTCACCCGACGTCATAGCTGCTGTGGTATAAAGGCATCAGCCGACGCCATTTTCCTCAGTGTTTCTTGCCCCAGATGCCAGGTGCCCTCTAGGAAGGCTAAATTTGGATAAATGCAAATAATTCCAAACAGTAGAGAGCAAAAATATATATATATATATATATATATATATATATATATATATATATATATATATATATACATACATATATATACAAAACAAATATAATAATTTCCCCATCTAGCTAAAAGAGGGTAGGTACCCTAGGAATACCACAGAGGGAAGGAGGGTGGGTAATCCTGACTGCAGATGCATACCTATCGGACATCTACATTTATGGTAGGTACAAAACTGTACTATGTCCTTCAAGGATGCATCTGCAGTCCTAACATATGGGTAGAATACCATAGCCAAACTGGGGGAGGAGGCACTAAGATAAAGATGGTGTAGTCAAGATCCCTTGCAACACAGCAGTTGCAAAACCTGCTCGGGATCTGGAGTATAAAGGAAGGTTATAATGCTTGGCAAATGTATGCACGGAGCTCCAAGTAGCAGCTTCTAAAATGTCTTTGGTAGCCACTCGTAGGAAAGCTGTAATGGTGGCTGTAGCTCTTGTGGAATGAGGTCTGATATTTTCAGGAGATGTCTTTCCATGAAAAGAGTAGCAAAATTGTATGCAATTTCCTATCCATTTTGAGATTGTCTGTTTTGAAATTGCTTTTCCTTGCATTCCTGTTGCATATGCTACCAGAAGTTGGTCAGTTTTTCTGTTGGTCTTAGTTCTGTCCAGATAGTAGCGTAATTGTCTGTGCACATCCAAGGTATGTAGCAGTCTTTCCCCCCTGTTCTGTGGGTTGGGGAAGAATGTAGGTAAATGAATCGCTTGGTTCAATGATACTCTGGAGACCACTTTTGGCATAAAGGTAGGGTTGGTTCTCAGAGACACTCTATCCTGATGGAAGATAAGGAAGGGCTGTACTGCCATTAATGCCTGTAATTCAGATACCCTTCTTGCTGAAGTGATTGCTAGCAGGAAAGCAGTTTTCCAAGACAAGAACTGTAAATCTGCTGTTGCTGCTGGTTCAAAAGGGGGAAGTGTTAACTTTTCCAGCACAAAGTTGAGATCCCATGTAGGTAAAGGTGGTTTCCTTGGAGTCTTTACGTTTTTGATTCCTCTCAAGAACTGTCTGAGTAGAGGATGAGAGAAGACAGGAGGATCCATGTTGTATTCTGCTGAGATTGCTGATGCATGAATCTTAATGGAGAAGTAGGACAGGCCATTGTGGAACAGTTCTGCTAAGTATTCCAGGAAGTGTGCTATGTTTGCCAATGAGACATTTTCTCCCTTTGCTGCACTCCAAATGAGGTATCTTTTCCATTTGGCTGAATAAGTTTTCCTTGTGGAGGGTCTGCGAGCCTCCAGGATAATGTCCTTAACCCTCTGAGATAAATCTAGGTTATTTTGTTTTATGCAATATTCCAAGCAGCTAGCTGCAGTGTTTTCAAGTTTGGATGTAGGATCTTGTAGTTGTTCTGTGTTAGAAGTAAGGGACATAGAGGTAGAGGCCATGCGTGTGTCCGAGACATGCTTCTCAGTAGCGGGTACCAATGTTGCCTCGGCCAGTCTGGAGCTATCAGGATTACCCTTGGCTGATCCTCTTTGATCTTCAGTAGGACTTTGTACATCAAAGGAAGAGGTGGGAATGCATATGCTGTCAGGTTTTTCCAGCTGAAGGAAAGGGAGTCCACCCTCCAAGCAAGTGGGTGGTATGCTCTTGTGCAGAATTTCTTCAATTGGTGGTTGTGTGGGGAGGCGAACAGGTCTATCTCTGGTAGTCCCCATTTCTTTGTTATGGTTTTGAAGATATCTGGATGCAGCATCCATTCGTGAGCATCCGTGGTAGTTCTGCTTAAGGTGTCTGCTAGTGAATTTTCTTTTCCTGGTACAAATCTGGCCTGAAGTTGAATGTTGAGATTCAGGGCCACATTCCACAGGTCCATTGCCATCCGGCATAGAGGATATGAGTGTGTACCTCCCAGTTTGTTGATGTACCACATGACTGTGGTATTGTCCATCCTTATCAGCAGGTGACCTTGTTGAAGAAATGGTCGGAACGCCTGGATTGCATGTTTCACTGCCAGCATCTCATTTAGATTTATGTGTAGATTCAGCTGGTCTTGGGTCCATAGGCCTTGTATGCACTTGTCCACCATGTGTGCCCCCCAGCCTAGGTCTGAGGCGTCCGTGGTGATGGTCTGGATTGGATGAGGTTTGTGGAAAGGCAGTCCTCTGTTCAACTGACAGGCCTGAGCCCACCACTGGAATTCTTGCTTCAGGCATGGAATTATTGGAATCTGGGCTTCTAGACTGTGCTTGTGTTGAGACCATACATTCCTTAGGTACCATTACAACTTTCTCATATGCAGCCTGGCATGCGGAATCAATATTATGCAGGATGCCATGTAACCCAGGGCTTGCAGGACTTTCCTTGCAGTAAGCTGAGTTTGTGTTGTTATGTCATGAAATATACTGGTAGTTGCTTTTGTTTTTCTTCTGTGAGAAAAGCCATCTGAGTTGATGTATCCAGTTCTGCACCCAAGAATGTTATCCTTTGGGATGGTACTAGTCTTGATTTTTGCATGTTGACTGTGTATCCCAAGGCTTGCAACAGTTGTATGACCTTTTCCAAATCTTTTGTTAATTTTGCCTTGTTGTCCGCTTGTATTAGGCAGTCGTCCAGGTATGGGTAAATTTGAATTCCCTGAAGCCTGCAATAAGCAATTACTGATGCCAGGCATTTCGTGAATACTCTGGGCGCAGTAGATAAGCCAAAGGGCAATGCTGAGAATTGATAATGCTCTGATCCTGCAAGAAATCTGAGGTGTCTTCTGCAATCTGGTCGTATAGGGACGTGCAGGTATGCCTCCTTGAGATCTAGAGTCACCAGCCAAGACTCCTTGCCCAGCATGGGAAGAAGTTGCTGGAGGGTCAGCATTTTGAATTTTGGAACAATGAGGTATGTGTTCAGAGCGGACAAGTTGAGAATAGGTCTCCATTGATTTTCTTTTCTTGGTACAAGGAAAAGCCTGGAGTAAAATCCTTGGCCTTGTTCCATAGGCGGTACCTTTCTATAGCTCTCATCCTTAGTAAGTTGTTGATTTGTCTTAGAGCGCCTGTTTTTGGCTTGGTGGTAGGTTTGGCATTCCTCTCTTTTTGGTAGAGTGTGGAAGTGAAACCTGTAGCCTTTGTCTATTGTTTGTAAAGTCCATTTGTCTCCTGTAATGTAATGCCAGTTGTGGGAAAATAAAGCTAGTTTTCCGCCCAAGGGTGCTTCCAGTTGTTCCCTGGTAGGCGGAATCAGAGCCAAGTCATTGTGTCTGTCCAGTGGAAGTGGTTGTAGTTGAATCTGTGGCAGTACTTCTCTGGTTGGTAGGTTGCCACTGACGTCCCCTGTAGGCACCCCTGGATTGACCTCTGCCTCTTGGGCGTCTATTTCTGCCTCTCTGTGCTCTGGAGGTGTCTGGAAAGGACCAATTCTTCGAAGGCCAATTTCTGTTAAACCTCGGAGGTTGGACCTGTAAGAAATCCTTGACTGTTTGGACAGATTTTGCTTTTTCCTCCACCTTCTTTAGAACCTCCTGTGCAGGGGAGCCAAACAAACTTTGTTTCTCCATAGGAGCATCTAGGAGTTTTGACTTAACATGGTTTGATAATGATTGTTCTTTTAACCAGGCATGCCTTCGAATCACTGTTCCAGTCATAGCTGATCTAAAGGAAGCCTCCAGTGCATCATAGCCACATTTTAAGAAATGGTTACTGACCTGCTGAGAGTTATGTACCAAATCCTGAAGGGACTTGCGGTCTATAGGTTCAGGGGAGGACAGTTTATTTAGCTGGTCTAACAAAAATTCCTGGTACTGAATCATGTGAAATTGACAGTTTAAGGCCCTGGCCGAAAGAGTAGCAGAAGTATAAACCTTTTTACCCCATCTCTCTAATGCTCTAGATTCCCTTTCAGAGGGGAGAGGATTTTTGGCAGAGGCAGCTGCCACAGCTTTAGGGCCCTGTGAAATGGTTTCAGGATCTGCCACAGGAGCCTTATACAAATGGTAGTGTGTGTCCGGGACCCTGTAATATCTGTCAGGCTTGGCAGGGGCCGGAGGAAGAGAATCAGGGGCAGTACAGGCATCATTATATGCATCATCAACAACTGTTAGTACTGGAGGAATGGATAAAGGCCTATGCTGTGGTAAGTGTAAGAAAGTCCTTAGCCTTTTCCTTGAATCTGAAAAATCCTGGCCCTGCCATTGAAAGTGTTCCCTCATAGCATGTAAGGTTTCCCCAAAAGAAAATTCTTCAGGAGGAGAGGCAGAAGGAATGGAGTCTTCTGCATCAGAATCCTCATAAGGAGAATATGGGCCTTCCTGAGGGTCTGAGATATCTGCGTCATCCGAGGAATAGTCTGTGGAAACAGGTTCCGGGGGTTCAGTCCTAGGCCTCTTCTCTGGAGGGGGTTGAGAGGCCCTGTCTGGGTGAGGTTGGGATCCCCTGATCAAAGAAATGAGATCCTCAGCCAGGCTGAGCATTTGAGAACTAGAGGTAGGCCTGTGTGAGGGAATTTTAGCAGGTAAGGCCTTAGAAGATTTAGCTGCTTTAGCCCTGGCAAAAGCCTTGATAGACATAGATGCAGGGGGTCTAGCAGCCCCACGTGCAGGGGTAGATATGTCTAAAGGAATAGTATCTGACAAATCCTGGGTGCTTGCTTCTGTAGGAGCAATTTCTGTAGCCGATTCAACCATGTACTGTGAAGCCTCGGCTACCAGAGGCCTGTTTTCGGCCGAAGGAAGAACCGAGGACTGTTTCAGCCGAAACCAAGACACTCGCGGTTGGCCTAACCGTGGTTTCAGCCGAAACCGCGGACCGCGAGTGTCGGTCCTTTTCCTTGCGCTTTTTAGCTAATTATGCTGTCAGAGTCTCCGACGGCATTTTGTAAGCAAAAGCGGGACCAAAAAACTCCTCTGCAAACTCCGACCGACGTCTAAGCGTCCGTCGGTTGAAAGAAGCACAGGCTAAACAAGCTGATACGTCGTGGTCCGGGCCTAAACAAGGAAGGCAGTAAGAGTGGAAATCCTTATGAGGTATTTGTTTCCCACAAGTTAAACAATTATTTACTTTGTCTGACATCGGCTGAGGCAAAAAAAGAGTCCCCAACGGGGTACTTAGCTTTTTAGAAGTCTTCGGTAGTAGAAATCTCTGGATCTGACCGACCGGCACTTGCGAACAGCTTCTGCTTCGGGCACCGCGCGGCAAGAAAGACTGAGGAAAATGGCGTCGCCGATGCCTTTATACCACAGCAGCTATGACGTCGGGTGAAGTGCGACATCAGCCGAGGCCAGACCCAGACTTTGGAATCCGGCCGACCGAAGGGCTGCCTGGGGCAGGACAACCCATATGTTAGGACTGCAGATGCATCCTTGAAGGACATCCCTGTCTGGATGGAAAATGATAAAAGTTTCCACAGCCATGAGTGCCTGTAACTCTGAGACTCGTCTTGCAGGGGTTATTGCTAGGAGCAGAGCTGTTTTCCAAGATAAGAACTTTATTTCAGCTGTATTGGCTGGCTTAAAAGGCGGCAGTGTAAGTCTTTCCAAGACATAATTGAGGTCCCATGCAGGTATTGGTGCTCTCCTTGGAGGTCTTATGTTTTTGGCCCCTCTGAGGTACTGTCTTAGCAACGGATGTGAAAAAAATTGGTGGTTCCATACTGTAATGAGCTGAAATGGCAGAGGCATGGATTTTAACTGATGAAAAGGATAGGCCTTTGTCCAGCATCTCAGTTAGGTATTGTAAAATCTGAGGAATATTTGGTACAAAACGTGTCAATTCCTTGTGCCTGGTTCCAAGCACAGAATCTTTTCCATTTTTCTGCATAAAATTTTCTGGTACTGGGTCTCCTGGCCTCCAAAATAACACCCATCACTGCTTTAGACAGAGGTGTGTTCTGAATGGCTACATTATCCGCCATGCTGCCAGATTTAGGGTTCTGAGTTGGCTGTGCAGGATCGGATTGCTTCGTTGGGTCAGTAAATGAGGAATTAGAGGCAATGTCCAGGCTGGGCTTTGAGACGAGCTCTTTAGGATTGGGTACCAGTGCTAGCGGGGCCAGTCTGGAGCAATCAGAATCATTTTGGCTTCTCTTGTCTGACCTTTAGGAGTACCTTGGGGAGGAGAGGCAGAGGAGGAAAGGCATATACTGTTGGGGCTTTCCAGCTGAATGATAGAGCATCCACTTTCCATGCTTGCTTGTGATATGTCCTTGTGCAGAATCTCTGTAGTTGGCAGTTGTGAGGGGAGGCAAATAAATCTATGTCTGGGCATCCCCATTTCTTTATTATCATGCTGAAGACTTGTGGATCCAGTTTCCACTTATGGGGATCCATGAGGTTTCTGCTTAGTTCGTCTGCCAGAGTATTTTTCTTTCCTGACAGGAATTGTGCTTGCAGGTGCACTTGATAAGTTAATGCTGTGTCCCACAAAGTCATGGCTTGTCTGCAGAGGGGGTAGGAATGAGTACCTCCCTGTTTGTTTATGTACCACATGACTGTAGTATTGTCCGTCCTTATCAGTAGTTGTCCTGGATGAAGTAGATCCTTGAAAGCTGTCAGGGCATTCTGAACAGCTAGCATCTCTTTTTGATTGATATGAAGATGCCTTTGGCTTGTAGGCCATGTGCCCTGAATACATTTTCCTGCCATGTGGGCCCCCCAGGCATAATCTGAAGCATCTGTTGTTATTGACTGCCTGGCTGTGGGTAGGGTGAATGGCTGTCCCTTGTTGTGGTGACAGGCCTGTGCCCACCATCGAAACTCCTGTTGCAGGCAAGGAATGAGGGTAATTAAAGTTTCCAGGCTGTGACAACGTTGAGTCCAAATACTTTTTAGATACCGTTGTAGTTTACTCATATGCAGTCTGGCATATGGAATTAGCAGAATACAGGATGCCATGAAGCCCAAAGCCTGCCGACTTTTTCTTGCAGATAAATGGGTCTTTGTTGCCAACATTTTGAAGTAAGAAGTCAGTTGCCTTTGTTTGTCTGGTGAGAGATAAGCCATCTGGGCAGTTGTATTTAAGCTTGCACCCAGGAATATTATCTCTTGATTTCTTTTCGTTTACTGTGTACCCTAGGCAAATTAGTAAACTTTTTACAAACGCCAGATGCTTTAGTAGAATGCCCTTGTTCTCTGCTTCTGCTCTGCAAGTAAGGATATATTTGAACTCCTCTTTGTCTGCAAAATGCAATTACTGGTGCCAGGCATTTTGTGAAGACCCTGGGCACAGTAGATAAGCCAAAGGGCAGTGCAGAGAATTGGTAGTGCATTGAGCCAGCTATGAATCTGAGGCATCTTCTGCAAGATTGTCTGATTGGAATATGCAGGTATGCCTCTTTTAGGTCCAAAGTTACAAGCCAGGCCTTCTTGCCCAGCATGGGCAGAAGCTGCTGCAGAGTCAACATTTTGAATTTTGGAACGTCCAGAAATGCATTTAGAATAGACAGGTCCAGTATTGGTCACCAGGCTTTGTCTTTTCTGGGTACCAAGAAAAGTCTCGAGTAAAATCCTTGTCCCTGCTCTTGCTGTGGTACTTGCTGAATGGCCCTCGTGTCCATGAGGGATGAAACTTGTTTTTTTTTTGAGCCTCTGCCCATTGATTGTGTGGCAGGTCTGGCATACCTTTTGCCCTTGGCAGGGTGTGAAAGTGGAACCTGTAGCCCTGGGACACTATATTCAAGACCCATTTGTCCTGGGTGATCATGTGCCAATTTTGAGAAAAAAGTGCTAGTTTTCCCCCTAAGGGGGCTGCCAAAAGATAAGTGCTTGGTGCTGGCAGAGGAAAGTCACTGGGACTGTTTCCTTTATGGCTGTGATTTGTCTTCTCCGCTTTTGGAGGTAGAAGCGCCCCACTGTTTAGGCCTGTATGAGCCCTGGGGCTGGGATCTGCCTCTGGGGCATCTGTATCTGCCTCTTTGTGGCCTGTCTGACATTGGAAAGGACCAATTCTTTGTAGGCCAGCTCCTGCTAAATCTGGGTGGCTGTATCTGTAAGAAATCCTTTACTGTTTGCATAGATTTCGCTTTGTCCTCCATTTTCTTCAACACCTCCTCTGTTTAACACCAAATAAGGTATCATGCTGTAATGGAGCATCTAATAATTTTGCTTTAACATGATCAGGCAGATTCTGTTCCTTTAACCAAGCATGCCTCCTAATGACAGAACACGTAACTGCAGCCCTGCAAGAGGCCTCCAGAGAATCAAAACCACATTGCAATGTATGCTTTCCCACTTGTTCAGTTGCATGCAATAAATCATGCATTTCCTTATTTTCTGCACAATCAGAATTTGACAACATTTTCTGTTTTAGCAGTGACATTAAGTATTGCTGACATTTAAGCATATGAAATTGACAATTTAAAGCCTTCACAGCCAAAGTAGCAGAAGTGTAAACATTTTTCCCCATCTGTCTAGTGCTCTTGAATCTCTAGAGGGGATAGGGTTTTTTGCAGTAGAAGCCTTGACCCCTTTGGGACCCTAAGAAATAGTTTCTGGGTCAGCAGCAGGGTTTTTATAAAGAAATTTATGTGAATCTGGAACCCTGTAGTATCTGTAAAAGTCCGGACTTTGAAAATACATCATCTACAATGTCTAACACAGGAGGAATAGCCAAAGGCCTGTGCTGAGGTAGTAAAAGAAAATCTCTAAGCCTTTTGTTAGATTCTGAGCAGTCTTGGCTCTCCCAGTGGAAGCGCTCCCTCATGGTATGCAGGGTTTCCCAAAAGAATAATCCTCAGGCGGTGAGGCTGAAGGGATAGATTCTTCAGCATCAGAATCCTCATAAGGAGGAAGAGAGTATTCCTGTTCAGAAGAGGAGTCAGAGGAAATGGAAACCTGATCTGACGATTCATATTCTGTCTCTTGCCTAGGCCTCTTGTCTGGAAGGGGATGGGAACCCCTGATCAAGGTAATTAGGTCTTCGGCCATTTTGAGCATCTGTTTTTTTAGGCATGGTAGTCTGTCCAGAAGAATGCTGTACTTGTTTGTCTTTAGAACTGCTTTAGTCTTTGCTTTGGAAGCTGAAGTAGGCTTTACATATAACTGTGTAGGTCTGAAAACACCCTCAGAAGCCGATGCCTGCTCAGCGGCTCCGGACCCATCTGAGGGAATAGTTTCCGAGTGTCCAATACCTTGAGTATCCAGAGGCCTAGCTGACTCCATGTGGGAGTCATCAGCGGCCTGTGGCTCTGAGGTAGTGGGTGCCAGGGGCTGCGAAAGCGCCTGAGAACCGGCGACTGGCTTAACGGAAGCCTCGTCGTCGGTTTTGGACCACGGATGCCGGTCTTTCTTTTTCCTTGCGCTTTTTATAAACTCCAGTCATCGGCTGTTCCGACGGAATTACATAATTGAATCATCGGCAAAAGTAATGCAAGGCAAAATCGTACCGATGCTTAATAGCGCGTTGGTTAAATCTAGCACAAAACCAACAGCTAGCAATGTTGTGATCAGGGCCTAGGCAAGGAATACAGTAAGAATGAAAATCCTTATGAGGTATTTGCTTCCCACAAGAAATAAAATTGTTAACTTTTTTTGACATCGGATTGGAGCAAGAAAAAAGTTTCCCCAACGGGGTACTTAGCTTTAATGAAGACTTCAGATCTGAAATTCGTTTTTGAAAATCTCAGGAGTCGGCCGACCGGCACTTGCGAACTGCTTTTGTTTCGAGCACCACGCGGCAAGAAAGACTGAAGAAAATGGCGTCGGCTGCATCTTTTATAACCTTGGCACTGACGTCAGGGAAGAGGCGACAGCAACCGACGCCGGACCTAGACTTTGGAATTTGGGCCGACTGCGGGTAGCCTGCCAGCAGGATAACCCAAGTGTAATAACTGCAACAGTGAAACACGATGAACATCAGGCCATGGTGGCCGAAACTGTGAGCAGTTCAGCTGAATTTAAATACGACTTTTGGGAAAACCCATGAATCCGTTCTTTAAAAGTGATGGCCAGAAAATGTATAGAGATGCAGTCGTTGGCAATAATTCAGGAACCAATGGTATTTCTTCTTACAAGTTCAAAAAATTTGAGAAAGATCACGCCGCTGTGACAATTTTTTGAAGAGCATATACAAACTGGTTGATCTCCTAAGGGATCGAGATTCTGTAAATTTCTGAATGGGCTGTCAATCTAAGACGCATTATATGATGAATTTAGTGTTAACTAAAACAGGCCTCGAGTTACTGAATATCTTGTCTTGGCATAATGATGTAAGATAGCAGAGTTACCAGATAGACATTTGTTTTGTATTTTAATACTAGTTGAGCATTGTGAATTTGCTAGCATTTTCTGTGATTGTAATAATTTGCTTACTTGACATGTTAAGACCAATATTGATTGACTGTTGAAAAAATGAGATGAAGAAGCATCCTACAAAAATCTGCATATCCTTTCCTTAAAAAGAATCCTAGACAAGTAGATGGTGATGCCTGTAACAGTGCAGTGGATAAGTTGAATCTGGGGAAGGCTTCACTCCCCTAAGAAAGATTCATTCAATTTTTTTTTTTGGGGAAAATACACCATTGAGGTTTTCCAAGAGGCTCATTAGGAGTAGAATCAAAATGTGTATTCACGTACATAGTAAATTCCAATAGAGGAAGAAGGAAGAGCAGCTATCAAACTGGAAATCACAGCGGGAGGAATTATTCTGGCAAAATGTATATTGGAATAGCAATGACTAAAGTAATCGGTTTATTTATATAATCTTAGTTCTATACAGTGTTAAAGGCCACGCAAGTAACTTGTTTTCAATGTAGGATTTTCCTATGTGGTTTCAACTGGAGCAAATACAGTAAAGACATTGAATTAGTTCGGCATTTTTAATGAAGAACTATAAAAATGACCGCAATGTTAATATGCTTGGGCTTAAGAAGTGTGTTTTAAATTCACCCCTAATATCTACTTTGAAGACCTGTGTACAAGTACAGTCTGAGAAGATATTTTTTTTTATACAAAGAGAAAGTACAGTTTTGTACCTACCATAAATGTAGATGTTACAGTGCTCACACAGCTGCAGTCATTACAGATGGGTTATCCTGCCGTCAGGCGGGTCCTCGGTCGGCCGAATTCCAAAGTGTAGGTCCGGCGTCGGTTGTCGTCGCATCTTCCCTGACGTCAGTACGGCAGGGGTATAAAAGAGGCAGCCGACGCCATCTTCTTCAGTTTTTCTTGCCCCAGATGTCAGGTGCCCCCAGAAGGAAGGCAAAACATAAACTTATGTAATCATGCAATATAGAATAATCAAAAAACAGTAGTTGCAAGCAAATACACCATAAAAGAATACCCCAAATAGGTTGTATGAGAAGGTGTTTGTCATAAGGCCTGTCCTAAGAGGGAATGGAGGGGGGGGAACCTGGACTGCAGCTGTATGAGCACTCTAACATCTACATTTATGGTAGGTACAAAACTGCACTATGTTCATCGTGCATACAGCCGCAGTCATTACAGATGGGAAGAATCCCACAGCTAAGTAGGGGTGGCAAGCACTAAGTGGAACTAGGAGGAGCAAGGATGCCCTGCAAGACAGCTGTGGCAAATCCCGCTCTAGATTTAGAGTAAAGTGGAAGGTAATAGTGTTTGGAGAAAGTGTGCACTGAACTCCAAGTGGCTGCTTCCAAAATGTCCTTGGTAGGAACCCCCCTGAGGAAAGCTGCAGAGGTAGCTGTGGCCCTTGTGGAGTGGGATCTGATACTTGAAGGCACAGCTTTTCCATGAAATGAGTAACAAAAGCGCATGCAGTGGGCTATCCATTTTGAGATTGTCTGTTTGGAGATAGCCTTTCCTTGAGCACCTGTAGCATAGGACACAAAGAGTTGCTCGGATTTCCTGAACGGCTTTGTCCTGTCCAAATAATAACGAAGTTGTCTGTGAATGTCCAAGGAATGCAGTAGTCTTTCCCCTTTGTTTTGTGGGTTAGGGTAAAAGGTAGGTAAGTGGATAGTCCGATTCAAGGCTACACTGGATACTACCTTTGGCATAAAGGTAGGGTTGGTTCGTAAGGAAACTCCGTCCTGATGGAAAATGATGAAAGGTTGCACAGCCATGAGGGCCTGTAGTTCCGAAACCCTGCTTGCTGAGGTGATAGCCAGAAGGAAGGCTGTTTTCCATGACAAGTATTGTAGCTCTGTAGAAGCAGCTGGCTCGAAGGGAGGAAGGGTCAGCTTTTCCAATATGAAGTTGTGGTCCCAAGCAGAGACTGGTGGTTTCCTTGGGGTTTTATATTCTTTGCCCCTCTGAGGAACTGTCTTAAGAGAGGATGGGAGAATAAAGGAGGATCTGTGTTGTATTGTGCAGAAATGGCTGAAGCGTGGATTTTGATGGGGGAGAAGGAAAGTCCACTTTTTAACATCTCAGCTAGGTACTGTAAAATTTGAGGTAAATTTATTACCCAAGGATTCTGGCCCTTTTCCTGATTCCAGGCACAAAATCGTTTCCATTTTGCGGAGTAGGCTTTTCTAGTAGAAGGTCTTCTGGCCTCCAAGATGACATCCTGCACCTCCTTGGAGAGGAGGGTCTGCTAGGAAATCAAGGGATTCTCCATGCAGCTAGATATAGGGTTTTGAGCTGGCTGTGAAGAGTCTTGAAGTTGTGCTGGGACAACAGAAGAGGCACTAGAGGTAGGATCCATGGTGGGGAATGTGTCAGGCTCTTCAGGAGCTGATACCAGTGTTGTCTTGGCCAATCTGGAGCAATGAGAATCATTTTCGGCCACTCTGCTCTGGTTTTTAATAGGACTTTGGGCAGCAGAGGAAGAGGCGGAAAGGCATAGACTGTCAACATTGTCCAACTGAAAGAAAGTGTGTCCACTTTCCAGGCCTGTGGATGATAGGTCCTTGAACAAAATGTTTTCAATTGGTAATTTCTGTAGGTAGCAAAGAGATCTATGTCTGGCTGTCCCCATGCCTGAGTTATCTTTGTGAAAACTTGAGGATGTAGCTTCCATTCGTGTGGATCTGTCATATTTATGCTTAGGCTGTCTGCCAGTGTGTTTTCCTTCCCTGGAAGGAATTGTGCCTGAAGCTGAATTTGCAATTCCAGTGCTGTGTTCCATAGGGTCATGACTAGTCTGCACAGGGGGTATGAATGAGTTCCCCCCTGTTTGTTTATGTACCACATCACTGTGGTGTTGTCTGTCCTTATCAATAGCTGGCCTGGATGCAGTAGGTCTTTGAAGGCCATAATAGCATTTTGCACTGCTAGCATTTCCTTTTGGTTGATGTGTAGGTGCTTCTCTTTTTGGGACCATTTTCCCTGAATGCACTGATCTGTCATGTGTGCTCCCCAGGCGTAGTCTGAGGCATCTGTTGTGATGATTTGAGTTGCTTGAGGTACGCAGAAAGGGAGACCTATGTTTCTTTGGCATGCTTGAGCCCACCACAGAAATTCCTTTTGAAGACATGGAATGAGTGGTATAATTGTTTCCAAACTGTGGCTGTGTTGAGACCATAAGTTTTTTTTAGGTACCATTGAAGTTTCCTCATATGTAGCTTTGCACATGGGATCAGAAGGATGCAAGATGCCATGAATCCCAGAGCCTGCAGGACTTCCCTTGCAGTCAGCCTGGTGAAGGTTGCCATTTTGCTGAAGTATTGAGACAGTTGCCCTTGTTTGTCTGGCGTGAGGTAGGCCATCTGGGTGGTTGTATTCAAGCTGGCACTCAGGAAAATTATTTGTTGAGAGGGTATTAGTTTTGATTTCTTTTTGTTGATCGTGTATCCCAGAAAGTTCAACAGTTTTATTACAAATGCCAGGTGTTTCAGAAGTATGTCCTTGCTGTCCGCTTGGATCAGGCAGTCGATATGGGTATATTTGTATTCCTTGAAGTCTGCAGAAGGCAATTACTGATGCCAGGCATTTCGTAAACACTCTGGGCGCAGTAGATAAGCCAAAGGGCAATGCAGAGAATTGATAATGGGTTGAACCTTCAAGAAATTTGAGGTATCTTCTGCAATCTTGTCTGATAGGGACATGCAGGTATGCCTCCTTGAGGTCCAATGTTACCAGCCAAGACTCCTTGCCCAGCATGGGAAGAAGCTGCTGTAATGTGAGCATCTTGAATTTTGGTACCTGTAAATATGTGTTTAGGATGGATAGGTCTAAAATAGGTCTCCAATCTTTGTCTTTCCTTGGTACCAGGAATAGTCTGGAATAAAACCCTTGACCTTGTTCTTTTGCAGGTACCTCTTGAATCGCTTTCATGTCCATGAGAGCTGAAATTTGTTTTTGTGCCTCTGCCCTTTGATTTTGTGGCAGGTTTGGCATGCCTCTCATTTTTGGAAGGGTGTGAAAGTGGAACCTGTAGCCTCTGTCTATAATGTCCAGAATCCATTTGTCTTTTGTGACTATATGCCAATTTTTTGAGAATAATGCCAGTTTTCCGCCCAAAGGTGCTGCCATTAAAGCTTTGCTTGGCAGGTAAAGGGGGAAGTCATTGTGTCTGCTTTCTGAATGACTGTGATCTATCTTCTCCACTTCTTGGGGTTGGTGCTTGCCACTGCCTGGCTCTGAAAGATCCTTAAGGTTGCCCTCTACCCCTTGGGCATCTGTATCTGCCTCTTTGAGGTCTGTCCGTGGCTGGAAAGGACCAATTTTCTGAAGGCCAGTTTCTGCTGAAACGTGGAGGTTGTACCTGCAGGAAATCTTTCAATGTTTGCATTGATCTCGCTTTTTCCTCCATTTTCTTTAGTACCTCCTCAGCTTTAACACCAAACAATACATCTTTTTGAAGAGGTGCATCTAGTAATTTAGCTTTGACATGATCTGGTAAGGCTTGCTCTTTGAGCCATGCATATCTACGTATAACAGACCCCGCAACAGCAGCTCTACATGAGGCCTCTAAAGCATCAAAACCACACTGCAAGGTATACTTACCCACTTGCTCTGCACCATGCAACAAATCCTACAACTCTTTTAAATCTGGTTGTTCTGGTTGTGTCATTTTGCTTTTCAATTGAGATAACAAGAACTGTTGATACTTTAACATATGGAACTGACAGTTTAATGCCCTCATGGTTAAAGTGGCCGAGGTATACACCTTTTTCCCCCCATCTTTCTAATGCTCTGGAATCTCTCTCTGAAGGTAATGGTTTTTTAGCAGTAGAGGCCTTAATTCCCTTGGGACCCTGTGAAATAGTTTCTGGGTCCGCAGTATGGCTTTTGTATAGGAACTGGTGTGAATCAGGAACCCGGTAATACCTGTCTGGTTTAACAGGAGCTGGAGGTAAAGAATCTGGGTTGAGGCTGGCTTCTGTGTACACATCATCTAATATATCTAAAACAGGAGGGATAGCCAGGGGCCTATGCTGGGGGAGCAAGAGAAAATCCCTGAGCCTTTCCTTGGAATCTGAGTAATCTTGGCCTTCCCAGTGAAAGTGTTCCCTCAAAGTATGTAGGGTTTCCCCAAAAGAGTAGTCCTCGGGGGGTGAGACCGAGGGAATAGACTCCTCTGCATCAGAGTCTTCAAAAGGAGAATAGGTATAGTCCTGGTCCTCAGAATGTTCAGAGGTAATAGAGGCTTGATCTGAGGAAGGGTAGTCTTCCTCTTATCTGGGCCTTTTGTCCGAGGGGGTTTGAGAACCCCTGATAAGAGTAATCAAATCCTCAGCCATTTTGAGCATCTGTTTTTTAGGCATGGGGCCTTGAGAAGGGGACTGAGGTCCCTGTTTTTTGGTTTTCATGGCTGCTTTAGATTTTGTGAGAGCTTTAATAGAGAAGGAGGAAGGCCTGAAGACACCTTGAGAAATGGCAGGCCTGTCTAAACTCTGAGTTTCCCCGCCAAGAGTGGCGTCGGTACCTGTAGTAGGAATGGGGACAGAGGAGCCTGCGACCTCGGGTACTGAAGACACTGGTAATGTAGTGTCATCGGTACTCAGGGACTGCGTAGGCGCCTCGCTGAGAACCAGCAGTTGGCCTTAGCGTAGTGTCAGTAGAAGTCGCGGACCTCGTATGTCGGTCCTTATCTTTGCGTCTTTTACTCAAAACTGGAGTCGGAGTATCCGACGACATAATATAATTAAATTTTTTACCAAAATAGTGAAGGGCGAACTCCGCCCGACACTTAATAGTGCATTTGTTGAATCTAGCACAAAAACGGCAGGCTGAGACGTCGTGGTCTGTGCCTAAGCAAGGTATACAGAAAGAGTGGAAATCCTTATGCGGTATTTGCTTCCCACATGAAATGCAATTATTAACTTTGTCTGACATCGGTCTGAGGCAAGAAAAGTTTCCCCAACAGGGTACTTAGCTTTTAAGAAGACTTCGGCCGAAATATTTTCGTAAATCTCAGGAGCTGGACGACCGGCACTTGCGAACTGCTTCTGCTTCGGGCACCGCACGGCAAGAAAGACTGAAGAAGATGGCGTCAGCTGCCTCTTTTATACCCCTGCTGCACTGACGTCAGGGAAGAAGCGACGACAACCGACGCCGGACCTAGACTTTGGAATTCGGCCGACCGTGGACCCGCCTGACGGCAGGATAACCCATCTGTAATGACTGCAGCTGTATGCACGATGAACATCAGTAAAATGATGGCATGTATAGATTTTTGAAAAGTGTTACACGGAGGTTGTGTGTCAAGACATTAGAAATAATTATAATACAGGTAATGCATTATTGGATTTGTTAGAGCAGCATTTTATAGATGTTCAATTATACAACATGTTCTTCATCTCACATTGCTGCAGTCCTTACACTTGGGTAGTCCGTTGTCCTCGGTCGGCCCGAATATCAAAGTATAAGGCTGACGTCGGTCAAGGCGCATTTGACTGACATCAGGACGTCAGGGTACAAATGCGCATGACCCACGTCATATCCTCAGTCTTTTGCCGCATGGTCCGATGCAGAAGCAGCATTGCAAGTGCGGTTGGCGTTCTGAGATTTTTCGATTTGAAGTTTCAGACCGAGTTCAAAGTTGGCTAAGTACCCGTTGGGAATATTTTAGTTTTTCTTGCCTCAGTGATTTACGGATGTCAGAAAAGTCAATAATTGCATTTCTTGTGGGAAACAGATACGCACAGATTATCATACTTTGTGTATTCCTTGCTTACGTTGTTGGCTGTCGCTCTTGTGCTAGATTTAATAAACGCACTATAAAGAGGAGGTTGGATTGTGCAAGGTTAGTCTTTGGGAAGCGGTGCAATTATAAAATGCCGCCGGATGCTCCGACTCCGCGCAAGGACAAAGCAGTTAAGCCTAGGCTAGAAGAACCGTGTGGCTCCACCTTGTGTTCCCAGGGTGAGACTTTATTATTGCAAGATGTGGCCTCTCAGGAGGCAAGTCAGGCTGAGGGGCTTCTCAGGTTACTATACTCCCTCCCTTCCTAGGGTGGCTAGGCCCTCTCCTTCTGTTTCAAAGGCTTCTCCCAGGGGCAGGCCAGGTTTAGCTTCAGTTGGTGTTACCCCTAGCTCTTCAGGAATTGTGCCCAAGAAGCATATGCTTAAAATGGCAGAAGATTTGATTACTTTGATTAGGGTTCTATGCCCCTCCTGATAAGAGACCTAGGGTGGAGCCTGAGCTGGGGGTTTTGAGCAGGCTTCAGATGTTTCAGAGTCTTGGCTGAAGACTTGCAGGAGTACTCTCCTTATTCTGATTCTGATGTGGATGATTCTACTCCTTCTGCTTCTCCTCCTGAGGATTTTTCTTTTCAGAAACTCTTCATTCCATGAGGGAGCATTTTAAGTGGGAAGGTCAGGACTTCAGGAAAAGGCTTAGGGAATTTTGTTTTACCCCAACATAGGCCTTTGGCTATACCTCCTGTTTTGGATGTAGTGGAAGATGTTTTACAGAGGCTTCTCTTAATCCTGATTCTTTGCCTCCTGCTCCTGTTATGCGGATAGGTATTACAGGGTGCCTGAAGCTCATAAGTATCTTTTAAGAGTCCTAGGGCAGACCCAGAAACTGTTAGCCAGGGGCCTAAAGGTGTTAAGGCTTCTGTTGTTAAGAATTCGGTTCCTGCAGACAAAGAGGCTAGGGCCTTGGATAGATGGGGAAAGAAAGTTTATACTTCTTCCACTCTTGCTATGAGGGCTTTGAATTGCCAGTTTCACATGTTGAAATACCAAAACTATCTCCTTTCACAATTGAAGTCTAAGGTTGATGCTCTGGCAGTAGGTATTGATTGTAAAGAGTTGCAAGATTTAGTACGTTTCTGAACAGGTGGGTAAGCATTCTTTGCAATGTGGTTTTGATGCTGTACAGGCCTCGTCTAGGGTGGCTGCCACTGGGTCAGTTCTTTGGCTAAGGGATCAAAATTTGTCTGAACATGTTAAAACAAGGATTTTAGATGCTCCTTTACAATCTGACGTGTTGTTTGGTCCTCCTGTTGAGGCAGTTTTAAAGAAAATGGAAGATAAAGCTAAGTCTATGCAGACTGTTAAAGATTTTTTGCAGGTCCAGCCTCCAAAGTTTAGTAGAAATTGGCCTACTAAGGGGTGGATCCTTCTTATGATTCCCAGTCTAGGGGTAGATCTAGGCGTGGTAGGGGCAGAGCTCAGGGCTCTTTCAGGCCTAGAACAGGAGTTCTCCTGCACAGTCTTGGTGAGGGCAGGGTCAGTCCTTTCGTAAACAGACCCAATGACCTACCTTTTCAGCTGCCAGAGCCTTCTTGTCTGGCAGCACCTTTGGGAGGAAGGTTGGCACTTTTCAAAGAAAATTGGAGTTTAATTACCCAAGACAGATGGGTATTGGATATCATACACCACGGCTACAGGTTTTATTTCCATACCTTGCCTCCTTTCAAAGGCATGCCAGACGTTCCTCCTCAACAAAGAATAGAGGCTCACAAGCAGGTTTCTCTGTTGCTCCAAATATCCCTATGCCAGAAGTGGACCTAGGATTTTATTCTCGCCTGTTCCTAGTACCAAAGAGGGGAACACGTGGAGACCAATTTTGGATTTATCTATCCTCAACACTTATCTGGACATTCCCAAGTTCAAAATGTTGACGTTGCAGCAGCTTTTACCTCTGCTGGGCAAAGATCATTGGATGGTAACTTTGGATCTCAAGGAGGCTTACCTTCATGTTCCTATCAGACTAAGTTGCAGGAAGTATCTGCGTTTTGAGCTGGGACTTCTCACTATCAGTTCTCTGCATTGCCCTTTGGCTTATCTACTGCCCAGAGTGTTCACGAAAGTTCTGGCTCCAGTGACAGCTTTCTTCAGGCTAAAAGGAATACAGATCTATCCTTATTTGGACGACTGCCTGATTCTGGCTCAAGGAAGGAAGAGCTTCTTCATCATTTGGAATATGTGATAGCAGTGCTAAGATGCCTGGGGTATTCTGTGAACGAAATAAAGTCCAGTCTAGTACCCTCTCAGGACATGTGCTTTCTGGGTGTGAGACTGAATACAGCATCCCAGATGGCCTTTACCCCGGACAAACAAAAGAGTCTATCCCTTTACTTCCATCAACTATCTCATCAGTCCGGGCTGACTGCAAGGACAGTCCTTCAAGCCTTAGGGTTCATGGCATCTTGTATTCTGGTGCTTCCCAATGCCAAACTGCATATGAGGAAGCTACAATGGTATCTCAAAAATGTATGGACACAGCACTGCCAGGATCTGGACACTGTCATTCAAATAATACCTTGCATTCAAAAGGAATTTTTGTGGTGGGCTCAGGAATGTCACCTAAACAAGGGACTCTCTGTGACCCGGCCAGAGGCGAGTCAGATTTTAACGACAGATGCCTCAGACAAAGCTTGGGGAGCTCATCTAAATGGAAAGTGGATACAAAACAAGTGGCCTGTCAGACTACAACATCTACATATCAACATGAAGGAGATGTTAGCAGTCCAGTTTGCATTAATAGCTTTCAAGGAATTACTTCTTCCAGGGCAGGTGTTGATTCTAACAGACAACACAACTGTCATGTGGTACATCAACAAGCAAGGGGACTTATCCTCTATGCAGGCAAGCAATGATTTTGTGGGAGACTGCTCTCAGTTTACAGCTCAATCTTCAGGCAAGGTTTCTGCCAGGAGCACAGAACTCCTTAGCAGATGTGTTGAGCAGACGAATTATGGATCCCCACGAGTGGAAATTGGATCCTCATGTATTTCAGAAATTGACAGTGTCATGGGGAGCTCCAGACATAGATCTGTTCGCTTCTCCACTAAACCATCAGCTGCCAAAGTTTTGCACAAAAAGGTTTCATCCCACAGCTTGGAGAGTGGATGCTCTTTTCTTTCAATTGGAGCAATCTTCATGTGTATGCCTTTCCACCTCTGCCTCTCCTCCCAAAGGTACTTCTAAAGGTCAGACAGGACAAGCCAAGGATGATTTTAATAGCTCGATTGGCCTCGACAGCACTGGTACCCATTACTGAGAAGTCTGAAGCCTCCATGGCCTTTGCCTTCGATTCCACACCTGTTGTCGCAGGAGGACAGCCATTTGCTAAATGTCAAGCTTCACTCTCTGCACCTAACAGCCTGGCATATTCTGTTTTGAACCATAGTGGGCCTCCACTTCCTCAGCAAGTTTTGAATGTTATTTTGGAAGCTAGAAGGCCTAGTACAAGGAAAGTGTACGCAGACAAATGGAAGAGATTTTTATTTTGGAGTGCAGCAAAGATTTTGATGTTTCTGAGCCTAATTTGTGTGTGGCTCTTCAATATCTTACTGAGTTACTAGACAAAGGTTTGTCTTTCTCTTCTATTAAAGTTCATGCTGCAGCAATTTCGCTCACTATGATTCCACCATTGTTTTCTCATCCTTTGTTCAAGCAATTTCTTAGAGGGCAAAGAATATAAGACCCCACGAAGAGCTCCTACTCCTGCTTGGGATCTCAATTTTGTGTTGGAGAAACTCACTCTACAACCTTTTGAGCCTGCAGCTACTTCTGAGTTGAAATATTTGTCATGGAAGACTGCTTTTTGTTGGCCATTACCTCTGCAAGAAGGGTTTCTGAATTGCAGGCCCTTATGGCGGTTGAGCCTTTCTTGATTTTCCATAAGGATAGGGTATCATTACGTACTAATCCTTCCTTTATGCCTAAGGTGGTTTCTAGTGTGGCTTTAAACAAAACTATTCATTTGCCTACTTTTTATGCAAATCCCCAAAATAAAGGGGAAAAGATTTTGCACACTTTAGATGTACACAGGCAGTTGCGTTATTATTTGGACAGAACTAAAGGGTTCAGGCAGTCTCAGCAGTTGTTTGTTTCTTTTGCTTTGAGTTCTCAGGGCAAGCCTGTGTCAAAACAAACTATTTCTAAGTGGATTGGGTTTTGCATTGCTTTCTGTTATTCCCATCATGGCAAGGAGATTCCAGCTGGGATTAGGCCTCATTCCACTAGGGCTACTGCCACTTCAACAGCTTTTTGAGGGAGTGGCAACCAAGGATATTTTGGAGGCAGCTACTTGGAGTTCAGTGCATACTTTCTCTAGGCATTATCACCTGCCACTTTACTCTAAATCCAGGGCTGGTTTTGCCACTGCTGTTTTGCAGGGCATCTTGGCAGCTCCTGCTTCCTTGTAGTTAGCCATCCTCCCTTACCTCTGCTTTGGGATTCTACCCAAGTGTAAGGACTGCAGCAATGTGAGATGAAGAACATAGTACAGTTTTGTACCTACCATAAATGTAGATGTTCAAGATCCACATTGCTGCCTCC
The DNA here is from genome assembly GCF_019279795.1 of Protopterus annectens. Lineage (NCBI taxonomy): Eukaryota > Metazoa > Chordata > Ceratodontiformes > Protopteridae > Protopterus > Protopterus annectens. The sequence continues at coordinate 663,015,893 of NC_056736.1, read as the reverse complement.
TTCCCTCTGTAGTTAGAGGTGGTTGTGTGGGTTGGGTTGTACATATTGTGTATATTGTATATATTGTACATATAGTTAGTGCAAGGGTGGTTGGTTGGTTGTTTGCTGTCTTTTGGTTTTGACCTTTATTTTTAGGGTCTTCTGACATCTGGGGCAAGAAAAGACTGAGGATATGACGTCGGTCATGCGCATTTGTACCCTGACGTCCTGATGTCAGTCAAATGCGCCTTGACCGACGTCAGCCTTATACTTTGATATTCGGGCGACCGAGGACAGCGGACTACCCAAGTGTAAGGACTGCAGCAATGTGGATCTTCGAACATCTACATTTATGGTAGGTACAAAACTGTACTTTTTTACTACTACCTACACCAAGGATGGGTATTTTATTTGGTATTCCTAAAACCCACAAGAATAAAGAACCACCACCTTTTAGGCCAATAGCATCTGCAAGTGGAAGCAAGACAGAAACATTAGCTATGCTAGCCAAGAAAATATTAATTCCCTTGATGCAGAGTTTGCCTTCATATCTTAATGATTTGTGGGATTTGTTAAATCAGTTAAGACAGTACGAGTTTACAGGAAAAGAACAATTCATGTTTAGTTTGGATATAGAGAGCTTATATACATGTATCCCTTAATATGTAGGTTTAGAATAGATTAGACTTTTTAATAAAACTTGTCTGTTTATATAAAAAAAATACCGGTTTTATGTTAATTTACGTATTATACATTATTTTGTTTGTATTTAATACAAAGTATTTTCCTCAGTGCAGTGGAAGTTGCTATGGGTGCAGTTATGGCACTTGCATTGAAGATCATTGTCTTACATTGCTGGGAAAAAGATTTCCTTTATAAAGAGGTAATGATTTTAAACAAAGATATTATTTTATAAATGGTTTATTGATAATTACATGGTTGGGCATCGAAAGTGAAATGTCTGATTTTATTAAATTAAATAACAGTACTAAATTTTTGAAGTTTACATTTTGTAATAGAGGTAAAACAGTGACATTTTTGGATGCAACTGTCATGACGGATGCAACTAACAGATGTTTTAATGAAAAGATGTATAGCAAACTGACGGACATGTAGGATGTCCACTGTTGAAATATAAATAGCTAATTGTATGAAGCATTATGTGACAGGTCAGTTTTATAAGTGCATCAAGCATGGTTACAGATGATAGTGAGTTTGATAAAGAAGTGATTTTATAGCAACTATGTTTTTGGAAGTTTGAGGTAAAATAAATATTTAAAATTTAGGATAAAATCAGGAGACGTATAAAAGACAAATATACACCTACTTTATTTGATGGTCAGATTTTAAGTAATAGATTTTTGACTAACAAATGTATGAAATCATTTTTATGCCAATGACTGTCCATAGTTTTGATATTAAGAAAATGTTATTGAATAACTGGAAATTTATGCAAAGAAATGAAGATGTATTTAATGTTGTAGGTATTACATTTACTATAATGTATACTAAAGATCATAGTATTGGGCAGTGTTTAGAAAGAGGCGATACTGTGTCATATAGGAATGAGAGTTTAGGTAAACATGGTACTTTTAAATGCAGTAAGTGTGAATGATGTAAATATATGCATGAGGGTAGTATGTTACTGGCCAGTGTAAATAGAAGTTTAGGTAGTAAAGGCTGTTACAACTGCCCCATCACATGTATTGTGTATATTGTGTCCTGTTTGTCATGTTCATAGATGTCATTAGCTTTTATGTGGGTAACACATTTATGCCATGAACAACAAGGATGACAAAAATGTGTTGTATAAACATTGTGTCATTTGCCCTTATTTAAAAAAAAACTATATATTTTTCTGTGTTGAAAATGTTGATAAATATATAAGGGGTATAAATTATGAGGTTTGTCGTTTCGGCTTTTCCAGGTTAGGGGTCACCACAGCGGAACTCCGGTCCACTAATGATTGGCAGTAGATTTTTATAGTGCCAAGTTACCAGCCTGACGCCCAACCTTCAGCTAAGGCACGTCCATTCACTCATGTCTTTTGGAGGTCACTCGGCAACGGCAAGGACATGCAGACTCCACACAGAAGGCACTCCAGCAGAGAATCAACAGGAGAACCTCTTGCTGTGAGGCAACAACGCTACCACTGTACCACTGTGGCTAATCTAAAAAGAAAAGAATTGTTTTGGCAACTTTTTGACAGATAATGTACACATTAATGTAAAATGTGTATTAGAAGCACAAAATGCAAGATGAATAGTCATTTTTTAAATTTTATAATTTAAATAGTCACATGATTATGATCACATTTTGTTTTAATTATTTAATGGAGTTGTACTGTACGTTTGACATAGGTTCATAGGTAGGTACTAGGTTATCGGCACAAGGGCCTACGTAAGCCTAGCCAACAACCTAGGCATTCTGATCAAGTCTGACTAGTGAGCGGTCAAAAGCACTTAGGTTCATAGGTGTGTACTAGGCTAATGGCCCTGGAGCCTTTACAAGCCTAGCCCATAGGATTACACTGGCATCGTGCCACCCAACCTTAGTTTCCAGTGCCTCTGTCGAGCAGAGCCAATGGAGTGATCCCCGGGGTGAATTTTTTTATTTCGCATCCACTCAAGATTTCTCTTGAAGAGGGCCAGTGAAGTGCTCTGTTTGGCATATATGGGAAGTCTACTCCATAGCATGGGCAATCTCTGGGTTATCAACCTGTCCCTCCAGCACGTTCTCTTGATTGTGGTAATGAGGTTGAGGTCTCTGGAGCATGTGGTGTGGAGGGATTTCTTTGGAGGCAGCATTTCTAACAGAGCTGGGTCAGACATGGCTTTGTAAGTCAAGCAGAGATTGCCTCTAATCAGGTGATATGAGACAGAGAATACTGAAGTTTTTTTGAATCTGTCCAAATAGGACAAGTGTTTAAGGCCTAAGATCCTCTTTGTGAGGTACTTTTGTAGCATCTCCAGTTGCTGTAGGTGTCTAGTGAGGTACATGCCAAATGGGGCATTGTACTCGATGATTGGCCTAATGAGGGAAGAGTAAAAGGAGACAATGACCTCCTTCTTCCTGGATGCAAAACTCTTAGTAATGTGATGTGCCACATAGAAGGACTTTCTGGCGACAATGGCAATGTGGTGGTCAAAAGAGAGGGTGCTGTAAACCTGTGTTCCCAGATCTCTTATAAAACACCTTCTGCGTTCAGTAGGCTACCATTGATGTGGTAGTTCATGGGAACTGGGTTTTTCCCATAGGGGATGACATTTTTTGGCATTGAGCTTAAGGCCATGGTTCTGACACCAGTCATTGGTCTCAGTGAGGCCTTTCTGTAGGATATCAACATTACTTGGGGAGTTAGTAACAGCTCCCAACTTGCAATCGTCTGCGAACTTTATCAGCTAGAGTCCCTTCGTGTTGGCCTGGACTTTTGAGATACCAAACAGGAGAGGACCCAGGGCCGATCCCAGTGGGGACTTCACTCATGACTGTTCGGCAGTCTGACTTGGAGTCAGCTACTTTCACATTGTGGGTTCTGTGAGCCAGTCTACAACCCACCTAGCGATATAGGGGTTGATACCTAGCTTAGTGAGTTCTTCTATAATTCCTTAGTGGGGAATAGTATCAAAGGCCTTGGCCAGATCAAGGTAGGCTGTATAAACCACCTTGCCTTCATCCACAGCTATGGTGACTGACTCAAAGAAGTCAACCAAGTTGAACAGGCATGCTCTACCCTTCACAAAACCAAACGGTCTAGGATCCAGGGTTTGGAGATTCCCTATATCCTTGTTTATTAGATCCATGATGATGCGTTCCATAGCTTTGCATATCAGACTGGTCAGGCTAATGAGGCGATAATTCCCAGGGTCTGTAGTCACTCCTCCTTTGGGGAGAGATGACTATAGCAGTGCACCATTCAGTAGAGACAAAGCCTGAGGTGAGGCTGTGATTGAAAAGGGCACACAGGTGACGTGCCAGTTCACTCTGTAGTTCATGTAGAATACAGCCAGGGACATTGTCAGTTCCCATAGAAGCTATATTCTTGCCCCTGGACAGTGCTGTTTTAACCTGTGCAGCAGTAATACTGGGTGCCTGGCAATCTACTGGTACTGTGATTGGTCCTGGGGGGGGGGGGTAAAGTTGGCACTGAATCTATCGGCCAGTATTATTGGCAATATCTGTTGGCTCCGTATAGGAGGTACCATTGTGCAGTAGCTCAGAGTAAATCTGGGTATTGCCGTGGAGGTTCTTTACAGAACTATAGAAGGCCTTGTGGTTGTCTTTACTATCTGCTGCAATTCTGTTTTCATAGCTAGCTTTAGAGGATTTTATGAGGGATCTCAACTTTTTGTTGAGGCTGATAAGGGAGTTTTTCCAGTCTTGGGACTTCACCTTATTCTGCATCAGTTTCCTCCTTCTGTTGTAGAGTTTGTTTATGGCAGGGGACCACCAGATTGGCGTCCTTTTTTTGGAGGAGATAGTCTTGGTTCTATTGGGTATGGCAAGATCCATGCATTTGTGTACGTGTTTGTATAGTGCCAGGGTGTATAATTCGGCGGTCATGCAACTATTATCCATTTGCATGGATGCCGTTAAGTTAGCCACCTCCGTTCGTAGAAACCTAAAGTTGGCTGTGGAGAAGTTTTTCATGGTGTTGATTGATGATTAATGATATCAGCCTTTTTACTTTCTGTGGTTGGTGATTATTTCATTTATTATTTACATTTACTGGTTTTCAATTTAATGTCCTTCTAAATATTAATGAAATAATGTGAGGTGTATGCTTTACAGTCCACTCACAAGTTTAACAAAGTAAACAAAAGTCCAGTGTTTTCTCAGCCTTTCTTGCAAACCCATATTTCATAAATTTGATGACATTTTATGGTCTCCTGTTTATTCACCAATGTCAGCATTGCTCGAATTCGGATCATTTCCATCTCTCAACACCAGACTCTGGTTCAAGTCCAATGTATTCTTGATTCTTCTATTCAACTCCTGTGCTTTTTTCTGTCTCTCTAGCATTTTCCTTGGGAACATTGGAATCAGTTTCAGTGGCAAAGTCTTTACATGCTTTACTCTCAAAAGAATGAGAAGCAGAATCCTCTTACACTTGCTGTCTCACTTTGTTCGATAATTTTTTTTTCCTCCTTAGCCTGTCCTGCATCAAAAAATGTATGTGATCCCCAGGAGAAAACACTCTGAAGACAGCTGGATACAGCAGCTTGAATCTCACATTTGCCTCTTGACAGTCTCTTCTCTTTTACCTGGTTGTACAGTAAATAATTTCCACAAACACTCCACTGCCTTCAATTTTTATTACTTCTCTGTTCTGCCACAGTTTATCAGGGTCATCTCTTTCTGCTGTATGGTTAGATGTTTACTAATACAGATCTTGACTGCATTCTCATAATCACGTTTGGAGCATACACTCAGTGTGCCCTTTTACTTAACAAATATTGCTGTAGAACATCAGTCCAGTTAATTAATTGCAGAATATCAGTCCAGTTAATTAACTGTGCTTTCATAAAATGAATATAGTCTGTACCTTCCAGTTTCTGTGGTACAGCAGACAATTTCAGGATTTCTTACTGCACACATTGTACTCTTACTCTATTTTTTTTTGAAACTGCTCTTCTTGAGAAGCATCATATTAAGCCGGCGTTTTCTTTTCATCCTCTGACTTTTGTATTTTTATTAGAAGAATCTCTATCCAGCTGTTCAGATGAACTATGTTCCAGACTTTTGTTATTTGAGTTGATATGCTCTTCAATGTTTCATTTACTTTTAATCTCTTCGGAGTAAATTCTATTTCTTTCCTCTAAATTACTGGAAATCATTTCTTGAATGAAAGCCGAAGCTTGAATTGCTTTTCACTGTGCAGCTGCAGGATTCTTCCTAACCAGTGTTTTCTCTTCAACTTTTCTGGTTGATTTTTCTTACAGGTTCTCCATATGTATTCTTTGGTGGCATCTGGGTAGTGCACTTAGTAGCCAATAACTGGGTTTAACCCAAAATTACAATTTCACTGGTCCTTTTGTCTTAAAAAGTTCTGTCTTCACATTGATAAACAGCTTAATTTCAGCTCACCCAATGTGCAGCTGTCTTGGAAGTCCAACAGAGAAGCATTTCAATTTCATGGACCTAAAGATTTTGGCTATAACCAGTCTTTCTGTAGTCCCCCTTGCAGAAGATGTGAAGCCTGGGGGGGGGGGGGTGCAAAATTAGAAAAGGCTGACCTGACTGCCAGCAAAGAGACCCTTATAAATGCTTTGGTACTGTCTGCAGATAGCCCAAAATCCTTTCCAGTCTCTCCTAAATAAGTGTGGGAGGAGAGATCAGAATATGACCATACAGAATGACATTTTAGGCTGATTTGTATTGAGACCACTGAATCCTAGAACAGGCCTAAGTTTTTATTTTTTGCAAGTAAAATCATTTGGAATAATATCAGAGTAAATGCTTGTCCTGGTCAAGAGTCCTTATTCAAGGTCAGTGGAGTCATAGCTTGCTATTTATATTGGCTATGGAGATGCTAAATAAGGCTGCTGAGATTTGGACCAATGAGGCTAGTGACTTTTCCTGTACTCTACTTACAAAGAGGCCTACTATGGTGGGGATGTAAAAATTAGACTTTTTACTCCTACTACAAGGTCCATGTCAGACATCCCCTGGCTACGGACACATTATTGGAAGGAGATTGGTGCTGCTCACCTTGAAAGAGCTGTGAAAGGGTCAAGAAATCGTCTGAGCAGAGGTGTAACATGCATCCATATATACTGAGGTACATCTGTTCATACATAATTATTCACAGAACAATTAAAAATGTTTATGTGTATATATGAATGCATATCTATATATACATACACACACACATATATATATATATATATATATATATATATATATATATATATATATATACATATACGTATATACATATATACACATACATAATGATGCAAGGGGAAAGGAATGTGCAAGACAAAGTACTGCTTCTGTTCCTGAAGTAAATTAGAATAGTTTGTTCCTTGGGGATTGAAGTTAATTTTAGTTATCAACAGGACTGAGAGTAGCAGGACTTTATTTTCTACCATACAAAGCCCTTTCAAGGGGTATCCACAAAGGTGCTCTTTTCAGGACCCTTTGTCAAATCTCTTCGGCCACATTTATATCACTTTAACTCGCACTCGCCACATTTATATCACTTTAACTCGCACTCTGTTCCTTTGGATGGAGTGTTCATTTATGCATTTCCATCCTTTCCACTGATAACCCAAAGCTACTTTTGAAGATTCAGAAAGAATTACCAAAGATCATTGGGGTGAACCTCCTTTTGGTCCAGGCAAAGTTGGTTCTACAGTTAAATGGAAAGACCCAAAGGCAGTTAGCACAAGCTTCCTTACACTCTGGATTTGCTCATATAGTGTCAGGGGCAACTGGTGTACCCCAACTTAGAGCAATTGCAGTTGACAGGCTGGTTAACTCTATCTTGATAGCTTTTAGGCATTTGTCCATGAAGAGGTGCAGCAGGTATCGAAAGAGGCAAGAAAACATGCACCTAGAACATTTTATGTTTACAACTGGAATAGGTTTTCTAGGTGGTAGCTTAACTGATAGCAGAAGGCTCAATATGGATGTCTAACCCTCCTGGTTTTAAAATGTTTGAGAGAGCTAATCAATGATGACTTATCTTATGCATTTATCATGGTGCATCTTGTGGCCATCTCAGCTAGTCTGCCCATGTATCCCCCTCTTTCATATTTTTCTTTTTTTTTGGGGGGGGGACAGTTTATGACAGATGTGTTGCACTTGAGACCCACTCTAAAAGCAAATTTCTCCTCCTTGGGCTCTCATCTTTGTTCTTGAAAAATTGACCTTATTTCCCTTCTGAAGTAGTCTTTCAGGCTGATATGAAGTTCATCACATGGAAAACGGTTTTGCTTATTGCTTTGAAATCTGCAGGGCAAGTCTCTAAGCTACAAGATGTTATGGTGGGCCAACATTTATCTAACTTTCTGCAAGGGCAGGGTTTCGTTATGTACACTATAGCTTTCATGTAGCAAGTTGTTTCTGAATTTACCACAGATCAAGCCATCAGTCTCCCAGTTTTCTTTCCAGAACCTAAAAATAAGGTAGAAAAGATTCTGAATGTCCCTGTGCACAGGCAGCTCAGGTACCTTGCTTGACCCAAGCCCTTAATGAAAGCAGAGCAGCGTTCATTTCCCATTCTGGGGCTAAGAAGTCAACCAGTTTCTAAGCAAATGACTGCATATTGGTTGCCCAACACTCTAACTATAGTATTTCTATTCCAGGCAAGATTAAGGCACATTCCACTTGTGCCTTATCCTGTTTGGTGGTATACTGGAAAAGAGTGGACTCTAAAAGCATTGCAGAGGTAGCAACCTGGTCCTCTGTTCATACCTTTTACAAAGCAATGAAAACTGGATTCTGTCTCTAGTTCCAGAGCAGGCAATGTAAGGACCATTTTCCAGGGTCTCCCGGATCATTATCCATAACCCTTCTAGGTAGGGGTAGCTTTGGGAATCTATCCATATGCCACTGAGGCAGTGTGAATGATGAATGAATGTAGTACATTTGTGAAAGTCATACTTAACTGTAACAGTAAATGTTTGAATTTCACACTACTTTAGTTGTGCCACCCACCCACCATCCCTCTTATTTTGTATATTGTTCAATAATATCCAACCATGTTGTGTTGCTGGTTAGCTTTGGTTATTTGTGTTGGTGTTTTCTGGCTGCAGATTGGTTGGTTTCAGGCTATTCTTGCTCCTTAGCACTAAAACCCTAAACAACTGACTCCCATTAATAGGAGTTAGGTTCCCCTAATGGAAGAGACTTAGCCAATCCCCTATTACAGGGAGTCTCCAAGAATTTTGAGCTCTGGAAAGCGGTCAGTGTAGGTTTATGCAGGCACATAACCCATATAACACTCAGTCAGTGTGAAATTCAAACATCTACTGTTACAGGTAAGTAAGACTTAAGCAACTTTGTTTTATCACAATAGGAATTTCAGATCCAAAGTGTCAGTTAACACTTTTAAAACAGCATTTGAACTGCATTACATTTTGTTAAGTTAAACTGCATAGTCTAGAGGCCACACTTTGGGGGTTATGGCTAGCTGTTTCTCAGACTTTCTTTAAAAACACATCATTGGATTATATTTGTGCAGCAGCTGTTTGTGCATTACTGTAAACTTTTGCAAGACCCTGTAAGCTAGCTGAGATCTCCATGTACAGGTCTTCCTTTGGTGTCATTATTTCAGGTACTCCCTCAATAGGATCCATCCAAGAGGGCTAGCCTGGGACACTGTACTTTCTGAAATGAAGATTAAATTCAAACCCCAGATATGAAAGGTCTGTTCTTACTGTGACAGCAGAGCTGGTTTATCATTACTATCCCCTTTCTTTCACCAGGCTTGGAACTGTCCGGCCTAACTAGTGGTTTAAAAGCTATTGTTTAGTGCATTAACGTTCGGAGCTCTGTTTCACACAGACCTCGGAGATGTGAAAAAAGATCCTGAGGAGTCAAGTATTGTGGGTAAAAGAAGAAGGGCTTGGTAGCCTGAGAAAGTTGTCACTGTTGTTCTGACACAATTCCTGCCAATCTTAATCCTGTCAGTAATTAGGGTGGAAATGGCAGTCCATTTCTGTTATTATGGTAAGTACATGACTTTCGCATTTCTATATACACATACAGACCATGTGCGTGTACATATCAAATGGAAAAACATATGCATTATACAGATGTACAAATGTACGTATTTAAAAACACGTGGATGCCTATCCTTGCAGACAGGCAAAGAATTGCAAGGAGTGGTTAAAGAAAGGCAAGAGTTTAATCTTTAAAATAAAATAAACCAGAATGTTTGTATTTATGCGAGTTGTGGATAGCAAGTAAGTAAAAGAAAAATGCGAGATGTGGTATGATTTCTATACAATCTTTTTTCAGACTTATTTTTGCAGAAGAAATTTCTAATAAATGAAGTGTGCTTCCTGATAATCAGCTCACTAGCATTTAAGATACATGGCTTTTGCTTTCTGAACTCCTTTTTTTTTAATTATAAAATATATTTATATGTTATATAAAAGCTTATGAAGTAGAACACACATTTTTGAAGTTAATCTATGACATGCTTTGTAAAGATCTAAGGTTATTTACATCAAAGTAATAACTTTGTTAAAAAAAATATATAAATGCAGCTTTTAGTTTTTTCCAAACCATACTAAAATCTAAACTTGAAGCAGCTATAATAAAATTGTAAAGTTCGCTTTTAGCTCAACACACTTCACACACCACTGCACTGCTATCCACTCATTAAACTGGCTTGAATTCTCCCATCACCTCAACAAATTTAGCTGATTACAACACAACATCATTTGTAAACTCTCTGCTTTTCCTGCCCTCGATAACATTCTCCCTTGTTAGCACCCTGACATACCCAGTCGCTCTAATAACAAACATATTCTCTCCATCTACAAACCCAGTAAATCTCCTGGTGCTTGCTGTACTTCCACACTGCTGCTGCAAAAAAAAAAAAAAATGGAACTCCATCCCACTACCCCAGTGGTGCACAACCTTTTTGTGGGGAGGACCACTACATGAATTCTAATGCATCTGCGGGCCACCTCAAAACATAGTAAGTCGTTACGAGTTAACAATAGGTACAGGTGACTGGCATTTTTACTTAAGACAGCAGTCATCAAATTGCCTGTTTTCTACATCAACTTTGCATTTAACTTTATTCTGGCTTGCAGCCATGACTTATTACAAACTCTTCCAGAAAGTTACTACTGTTTACAGATAAGTTACAAACAAGAAAGAATAGTTACTTCCACAGCTAAAATTAGAGGTGTGCACAACTGCAGTCAATTAGGTAAGTAAGCATGTGCTGGAAAATTTGCATGACTGGAGTAAGGCATAGTATTTTTTCACTTTTTTTTTAAAAATTTTTTGGTTACTTTCTGGGAGCCGGATGGCACTGCGTGGAAGGCCGGATGTTGTGCACCACTGCTCTATACAGAAATATAAACTGAAGTCCCCAATCATGGAAATATTCCCTTTTATCCCACATTTTAAAAAAAGAACGGAATCCTACAAAGTGTCCATCATACAGACCCATTTCACTTTTAAAATGTGGACTATAAGATGTTCATGCCCACTTTAACTAACAGAATTAATCCTCTTATTCTTAAACTAACAATTATCAAACTAAGTATTTTAAGTAGGCAAGTACAGGATAACATAATAAGAATATATACATTAACAGACTATGCAAATAAAATAAAAAAATAACCTTCTATCATTAGTCTCTATTTAGATAATGCTTTTGACTCAGTTAATTGGTTGTACCTGTTTAATACACTTAAAGTGTATATTTTCTCATCTGAACTAATTGCATTCATTTCAAAGTTACACAATAATTTTTGTGCATATGTTAAAATAGGTCCTTTTCTTTGTAATTCTTTTAAATTACAAAGGGGCACAAAACAAGGCTGTCCATCACCTTTACCTTTAGCTATAGAACCCTTTGCTATGAGTATTAGATCCAATAAGAACATTAATGGTATCAAAAATAAAAAGATTTTGAACATTCAACTCTTACTGATATTTTATTAACAATAATAAAGAACATTCATTAGATCATATCATTAGCTCTAGGAGTCAGTATGAAGAAGTCTCGAACTTAAGATTTAATCATAATAAAATAAGTACGTTATAATTAATAAAAAAAATATTAAAGAAATGATACAAACTTTCAACAGGTTGTTGATAACATTTTAAGTTTAGTCACAAGTTGAATAAATTCTTCTTGATCAGGGAAGAAAGCTTAAATCTTATTAAGATGGTAATTTTCTCTAAAATATTGCTTGTTTTACAATCCATAGTTGTATCTCCACCAAAAAACCTGAAAAGAAAATATTCTGTTTCATTTTTTTGGCATCCTAATAAGCCAAGAGTTTCCTTTAATTGGCACAGAAAAGGTCAGAATAATGGTGGAACATGATTTCCTGATATTCAAATGTATGCTACTTCAACAACTGTAAAAGTTATAGCATTGTGGATAAATTCATCTTATGATTCAAAGTCCCCAATAATTTTATATAGTTATTAAAAGATTTTTGCATAAATGGAATTATACACTCTTCTCAAATTATCTATTTAAATAACATTTCCTCTTTTCAAAATTCATATATTCTAACCACTGTATGAAAGACTTATTTTCTAGGTTTCTAATTGCATATACAAATGACTGCTTAGAAACTAACTTCAACAAAATGTTAGTACTGAAACAAAGTAATTTATTGGCATCAATTCTTACATTGCACACACACATATATATACACACATATACTTACTGTTGAAAATTTACGGTCTAAATACAATTAACATTCTTCAGCCGTTGTGGTGCAGCGGTTAGCATTGTCGCCTCACAGCAAGAGGTTTTCCCGTTCAATTCTCGGCTGGAGCACCTTCTGTGTGGAGTCTAACGTCACTCACCATGGGGAGGACATGCAGGTAGGTGCGAGCATGAATGGACGTACCTTCGTTGAAGGTTGGGCGTCGGGCTGGCAACTCGGCACCATAAAAATCCACTGCCAATCATGAGTGGACCTGAGTTCCTCTGTGGTGACCCCTAACCGTGAAAAGCCGAAAGTCTTTTATTCTAAGAACTGATTTTACAAACATTTAGAGACACACAGATAAACAAGATATTTAACCTAGTTAAGAAACAGTTCTCCAAATTATTGGAATTTTTAATAAATAATAACCCACTGAAAAATAAATCATATTTGTCACAAATTTATAAAATTCTTTAAGTTAGTAATTGTCTAAATATGTGAAACCTATTAGAATTATTCTTCAAAAATTAATACTGAAGTCTTCTTTGAAGAATACAAGAAACTAACATTAGAATCTACAGATATAACCACATATTGGAAATTTTTACTTGGCAGTTCTCATACAGAGTGTTTGTCACTGCTAAAAACATTACAATTATGTACAAATCAAACAGAATTAAATATCAGAGATGCGATTCTAAAATAATAGCTGATTGTATGCATATGGTATAATGAATTTGAAGTCATATCCCCTTTTTGGAAAGAAATTAATAACTTTATTCAAGCTCTATGGTCATACAGATGTACTATCTGTAATGCTGTAATCCCAAAGATAATTCCAAAAACCCAAGTGTCTCTTCTTTTTTCTATTCTTCCAACAGCCAGAAAAGCAAGTACTAAAATTTTAAAAGTAAAGCTACTGCCACGAGTGCTGATTTTTTTAGTACAGCAGTAGTGAACATTACACATTCATATAAATCTTGGCTTAAAGACTTGTTTAAAAAAAGAATATTCTTTCCTGGAGGGACAGAATCATTTTTTGATGCAGAACATGCTAAGGAAGAAATACAAAAGTTTGTCCAACAAAAAGCGAACTGTGAAATAGAAGGAAATTCTGTTTCTTGTTCTCCTGGCAATAAAAATCAGAGAGATTGTGCCAGTGAAACCTTCCCCAGTGTTTCAACAGAAAATGCTTGGAAGACAGAAAGAAAGCACAAGAGTTAACTAGAAGAACTGAGAGTATGTTGTAAAGGAAGCAGCAACTGGACTTGGGAGGTGGAGATGAACAGGATATAACCAGCAACTCGGAAATTAATAAATGCGGGGTTATAAAGCATTAGTTATATTTGTAAAACATGACAGAACAGGAAAATATTGGATATTTTTGACTCTGTTAAACTTGCAGGGGACTACAACATATGCCCTACTTCAGTTCATTAACATTTGGAACAACACTTAGGGAATGGGAAGAGGAAGAAAAGAGTTATCTGTAAGTAAAACAAACTTTTGTTTTTAACAGTAACATTTGTATACTGCATGATATCTCAGTTACTTTGAAGTATAATGGGGATACTAAAGTAAAAGGTGTCCCTGTTATTTTCATTCTTTTCTCTTTCTCCTTGTTCTGTTTTAAGAAATGTAGGCACTGCAAAGTAAAAAAGTCTGTTCAAAAGAGTATGATACAAGAAAAATGACAAGCTTTGTCTCACTCTTGCATAGGGGAATGAATGGATTAAGGCTCTTGGCTTTATCTAGTAACAAGTTTTTTAAGAGAAAGCACATAAATAAATAAATAAACACTACTAAATAGAATAAAGCTCTCCTCTAGCAAATAAACACTCGTAGAAGCAGCCCTGTATCTGGTTCTCATGACTCCATGGAGACAATCTGATAAAGAGCAATAAAAACAGAATACTTCTTTCTTTTAATGGTTTTCTTTAAATGGCTAAGAGATGATGTTTTCTAAAAGAAAAAAAAACATTCAACTGTTTCCTCATTTTGGGACAGCAATAAAGATAAGACAAAATCAGACAGCACTTTGCGTGGATAACCTTCCTTTTAAGTTAACCCAAGTCGATCAGTGTGGCTGTCAGTTTGGAGACAATTGTTCCTATTAGGAATGTAAAACTTCAATATTTGAAGATGTACGTAATTTTGTTTAACAGGTTTTGGGGTACATTGGGGGTGTATTTGTGTTTTTGTTTTCCTCTTGAGGGCTTTCAATAATGTTTCTTGTCTTGTTCATTTCAACCTATGTCACAACTGTGTAAAAGGTCACCCAGCCAACCATTAGTGTGTGCATGTAAACACAAAAACTGGAAACAGATACTTCAAAAGAAACAGCTAAAAAGTTACTCTCACCTTTTTATTTGTAACATAATGAGATTTTCAATATCTTCAAATGTTAATGGTCTCACAGATATATCCAAAAAAGAAAAAAGTGAACCATATTAAAAAAAATGCAGAGTGCAAACAGCTATGCTACAGCAGACACATTTGGAAAGAAAAGAATATGTGAATTTGTTAAAGAAAGGTTTTCAGGATGGTTATAAAGCAGAATACCTGGGACAAAGAAAAAGAGGAGTACTTACATTACTTACAGGAGAAGTTCCAATAGTGATAGAGGAGGACAAAAAATATAATAGTAGATATGTAGTACTACTGGCAACGGAGAAGGATCACACTGGCATATATTTACATTCCACCTAAAACTGGCATAATGGAGCTTAAGAGAATTCTAGAAGAAATAATCAGTTTTCAGTAGGGAATATTACTTATAGGTAGGGAATGGAATTTAATTTGCAGCAGGGAAGATGTGTCTGGGGACCCAGAAAGGAAAATATAACAAAAGGAGGGTAGATTTTTGAAGAAATGTATGAAAATATTTGGCATGAAAGTTATGAATTCAGTAGTAGGGGTTTGGAGTGAATTTCCATATTTCCCAAGATACAAAAACTGGGCTAGACTAGACGGAACTTACATTTCACAGGAACAAATGCATTCATTTAAAGTTTTGATGCACATCCAATAACCATTTCAGATTAGGCAGCAATACTAACTAAAATAAAAAACACAGGGTAATGAAATATAAATGAGACGCCAGTGCATTCCCACCTACCTGTTGAAAAGAGAGGCATTTAAGGAATGGTAGCAAAAATTATTTAGGAATTACTAGAAAAGACAGAAATGTCTTCTGAAAAATATAGCTAGAGTTGGATAAAATTGGAGTTTAAAAATAGGGTGAAAATAAAAGATATGGATAAGAAGCAACAAAAATGATTTAGAGAGTGACAAATGTCAAAGTATTGCAGAATAAGGGGAATCTCACAGAAGAACAGGAGCAACTGCAGAGTGCTAAGCAGAAAATAAAAGGATTACCTTGATAATATGCATGCGTTTAGAAAGCCTGCTGTTAAGCAACTGTTTCTTTTTTTTTTTTTTTTTTGATAATAATGCCAGAGCACAAAAACTTTTAGTGCAATGACTCAGGCAACAAAGTAGAAGTGCTGTCACCAAGCTTAGGGAGACTATAATAGGGAAGATAACAAGAGATCCTGTGGCGGTACTAGAAATATTTCAAAAATTATACGAGTCTATATAAAGCAGAGAAATATGGAAATTGAGAAAAGGGTACAAAGGGAAATGTTTGTGGAATAATTAAATATGCCAAGCTTAGAGGTAGATGAGGCTCAATTACTAATAGGTCAGGAGGAGACACAATAAAAATGGTGATGTATAACCAAACAGGAAAGTCCCCAGGAACAGATTGTATTCCTGTGGAAGTTTGGAAACTAGGAGGGAAAAAAATGATAAAGATCTGGAAGGTTTTGTTCAACGGTACTTTAAGAGGAGGAGAAGCACCAACTTCTGGAAGAAAGCAGTGGTGGCTCTAATACCTAAAGGGTAAAAACCTATCAGATCCAGCTTCATAGAGGCCCATTTCAATCCGAAGCTATGATTATAAAGTGATCTTAGTCTATAATGGTTGAAAGAATGGCAAAGGTGATGCCAAAACTGACAGACATGGATCAATGTGGAATTGGATCAATGTGGAGGCAAGCAAACATTTGACAATATTAATTGTACAAGTTAAAATGGTTACAGTGGCAGAGCCTACATATGGAGGGAAGTCTCTTTCACAGAGTAATTAATGCCCACTTACAGTGAAACTTATATAGAACTGTTATCTAAGTGGCAGCAATTAAATCTTGAGCACAGATTTAGTTATATGCACCTTCTAATTGGAGTTCCTTAGTTCAATGGAAAAAGAATTGTCGGATGCAATTGAGATAAGGAAACAGCGACTGTTGAGTGCTTGTGATAAGGAGGCATGTCTTACAGCAATAGATGAGATTATAGATAATGTCTCAGCTTATGACACTCAATTAAAATCACAGAAAATCAAGAAACTGGTTCATGATCTTAATGACTTTAGATTTGGCCATTTGCTTACCTGGCTTCGCCGGAATGAATATAATCTATGTACAGTTGAATCTACCCCCATAGTACATTAAGTCTTCTACATTGGCTGATGCTGACATGGTTTCCAAGGCAACTACTGCCAGCAATGGCTTGTTCAACACACCACCAGAAGGGCCAGCTGTCATTGGTACACCAGGAGGAGAGACATTGAGTTTGAACCAACCGGAGGTCAGAAAGAAGACAACATCACTCCAATCTTTTTTTCACAATTGAAGCTACCTCTGCAGTGAAACAGGTCAAGCTAGATGAAAGAGAGAGGTCACAGGGGAGAGGGAGAAAAATGAGGCGACAGCAGCTAGACAGGGCACAATGACGCTAAAATGGATGTGGAAGCGGACTACGAGTCCATAGTTTATAATTTTTCCAACAAGGTACTGCCAGATGCACAAATGTTGCTATTAGAGCGCAGTTTAACCTTTATTCCTGTAGGTTCACAACTTTCTGATGCGCTTATAGATTTAAAACTATTTTTTAGAAATGTCATGTTGAAAATGCTGTTCAATGATCATGATTCAACTCTTAATGAGAATAGCCACTGTTGTTTGAGGAAGCCTACCATATTGCAACCTTCTTTAAATCCCATTTTCGATGTTTTTTTGTAAGAAGTATGAGCAAGATTTATTTAATATGTTTTCTAAAATCAATGCCACAAACAAGAAAAAAAAAGTTTCACAATTTGAATGAATGAGAAAGGCATGCTTTGTTAGATTTGCAAATGATGAAACTACTGTGATTAAAACAGCAGACAAGGGAGGCGCAACTGTTATAGTGACAAGGGAGGCACGATTGTTATATTAGATCAGCATTTTATGTAGAATCAATTTTGGATATGTTATCAGATACTTCAGTATATGACAAAATTGGTCTGGAGTTGGTCTGTAATGTGCAACATTGTATTATGTCTGTTATATGTGAAATAGACAATTTTTTAATCACTGGACAACTTTCGAAGTATTTATCTGTTGATTATCCAGTCACCCCTGTTTTTCATGGGTTACCAAAAGTTCATAAGAGCTTGACATGTCCACGTTTTAGATCCACTGTGTCTGGTAGAAAATGGTTAACAGAACCATTTTCTATCTATGTGGATAAACAGATACGACCAATTTTAGACAGGGTGGTTATTACATTATTAAGGGACACAACATTGTTTGAGAGATTTATATGAATTTGTCAATGTGGGAGGTATTGCTGTCAATGACTGTCTGATGGCCACATTAGATATTGAATCTCTGTTTACTTGTATCCCTAATTTAGAGGGGATAGATATGGTTAAGCATTTTTTTAAACATCACATAGTACATATGGTGCTAAACAGATACATCTCATCTGTCTGTTTTTGGAAGTAGTGCTTGAAAATGTTTTCATGTTTCATGAGGATTATTACTTACAGACGAAGGGCGTAGCTATGGGCACATCCTGTGCCCATAGCTACACCAATATGGATTTGCCTTCCTGGGAAGAACAGTTTGTTCTGAATGCTGACTCTATACTCTTCTGCAGAAAATTTGTAGAGGACATCTTCTTCCTATGGCAGCATAGTGTAGTAGAGTTACAGAATTATATTACTTTTCTGCACAGTGTCACCACTTTTTTGAAATTCACTTACAACCTCTCTGCTATACTTTTGGATGTTCTTGTCTCTACTAATGTTACACAAGGTTTTAATACCAGGCTCCACAAAAAGTAATGTAGAAAGAAAATGGTTCTTCAACATAACAGCATGCATTCCCCCCATGTTTACAGTAATATTCTGAAGGGCCAAGGAATGAGAATATCATGTCTCAACAATACTGAAGACGGCTTTGTAGAGGATTTGACAACACTCTGAGGTGATTTTTTAAAAAGGGGTTATAAGCATGCTGAGGGTGACAGGATGGCTGATGAGGTAACCCATATTGAGGAGAAATGCAGCTAATCTGTATTTTTCTGACGGCAGCACTAGTACTTTGGGTAGTAGAGTGACTGAAAGCAGTGCACATGTGCCAATAGTTATGTCGTACACCAATGACTTTGGACAGATGCGTAATGTTACTGATTCCAATTGGAATACATTAACAATGAATGATCGTGTCAAAGAAAGTACAGTTTTGTACCTACCATAAATGTAGATGTCTGATAGGTATGCAACTGCAGTCCTGACATATGGGTTGTCCTGCCTCAGGCAGCCCTTCGGTCGGCCGGATTCCAAAGTCTGGGTCCGGCGTCGGCTGATGTCACCCTTTCCCCGACGTCAGAGCGCCTGGGGTATAAAAAGTCAGCCGACGCCATCTTCTTCAGTGTTTCTTGCCCCAGATGCCAGGTGCCCTCTAAAGAAGGCTAAATTTTGAAAAATAGAGAAAAATTCCAGACAAGTACAACAGTATAAAAACAAATACACCATAAAAGATTACCCCAGGTAGCTAAAATGAGGGGTAGAAACCCAAAAGTGTACCACAGAGGGGTAGGTGGGAGGGAAAACCTGACTGCAGTTGCATACCTATCGGACATCTACATTTATGGAAGGTACAAAACTGTACTATGTCCTTCAAGGATGCAACTGCAGTCCTGACATATGGATTGAATACCACAGCCAACCTGGGGGTGGTAGGCACTAAGACAAAGACGGTGTAGCTAAAATGCCCTGCAGGACTGCAGAGGCAAACCCTGCTCTGGACCTGGAGAATAAAGGCAGGTTGTAATGTTTGGAAAATGTATGCACGGAGCTCCATGTAGCAGCTTCTAAAATGTCCTTTGTTGCCACTCCTCTTAAAAAGGCTGTGGAGGTGGCTGTAGTTCTGGTGGAATGTGGCCTGATGTCAGCTGGCACAGTTTTTCCATGAAAAGAGTAGCAGAATCGAATGCAATTTCCAATCCATTTAGAAATTGTCTGTTTGGAAATTGCTTTTCCCTGCAATCCAGCAGCGAAAGCTACAAAAAGCTGGTCAGATTTCTGAAAGACTTTGTTCTGTCCAAGTAGTAGCGCAACTGTCTGTGTATGTCCAAGGTGTGCAGAAGTCTCTCTCCTTTATTTTGAGGATTGGGAAAGAAGGTAGGCAGGTGAATAGCTTGATTGAAGATGCTGCTGGTTCAAAGGGAGGAAGAGTTCATTTTTCCAGCATGAAGTTGAGGTCCCATGCAGGCACTGGTGGTTTCCTTGGAGGGTTGATGTTCTTTATACCTCTTAGAAACTGTCTTAGCAATGGGTGAGAAAATACAGGTGGATCAGTGTTATATTTGGCAGATATTGCTGAAGCATGTATTTTTATGGAAGAATATGAAAGGCCATTGTGCAGCATTTCAGCCAAGTATTCCAGGATCTGTGGAATGCTCATCACTGATGGGTCTTGACCATTTTTACTGTTCCAGATAAGAAATCTCTTCCATTTTGCTGAGTATGTTTTTCTAGTGGAAGGTCTACACACGTCCAGGATGATAACTTTTACCCTTTTGGAAAGTGTATCCTGAGTAATAGTCATGGAATCTTCCAAGCTGTCAGCTTCAATGTTTTCAAGCTGGGGTGTAGTGTCCTGTAATTGTGCTGTGTCAGCAGAAGTGGCCATTGAGGAAGGAGCCACGGATTGGTGTGTGTCAAGCTCCGTAGCAGTGGGTACCAGTGTTGTCTTGGCCAGTCTGGAGCTATCAGTATGACTTTCGGTTGCTCTGTCTTGATCTTTAGTAACACCTTGGTCATCAAATGAAGAGGTGGGAAGGCATATAGAGTTAGAGAGTTCCAACTGAAGGAGAGGGCGTCCACCTTCCATGCTTGAGGATGGTATGTCCTTGTGCAAAACTTTTTCAGATGGTGATTGAAGTGGGAGGCAAAAAGATCTATATCCGGCCTTCCCCATGCTTGAGCTATTTGTAAGAAGATGTCTGGATGCAACATCCATTCGTGTGGATCCATGATGTTTCTGCTTAGGCTGTCCGCCAGAACATTGTCCTTCCCTGATACAAACTGGGATTGTAGCTCTATTTTCAATTGTAGGGAAATATCCCAGAGATTCATTGCCAGTCTGCAAAGAGGGTAGGAATGGGTACCTCCTTGCTTGTTTATGTACCACATAACTGTGGTATTGTCTGTCTTTATTAGTAGATGGCCCTGATGCATGAACTTTTCGAAGGCCTTGATTGCATGTATCACTGCCAGCATTTCTTTTGGTTGATATGCAGGTGCTTTTCTTTTGTGTCCATTGTCCTTGAATGCATCTGCCCTCCATGTGCGCCCCCCATCCATGGTCTGAGGCGTCTGTTGTTATGGTTTGACTTGTATGAGGGCTTGCTGAAAGGCAGACCTTTGTTTATCTGGCTTGCTTGAGCCCACCACAGAAATTCCTTTTGAAGGCATGGAATGAGTGGGATCAGTGTTTCCAGGCTGTGGCTGTGCTGAGACCATAGACTTTTTAGGTACCATTGTAGTTTCCTCATATGCAGCCTTGCATGTGGAATCAGAAGAATGCAAGATGCCATGAAACCCAGGGCCTGCAGGATTTTCCTTGCAGTCATCTGGGTGTGTGTTGCCAATCTTCTGAAGTATTCTGGTAATAGTTTTTGTTTTTCTTTTGTCAGAAAAGCCATCTGGGTGTTTGTGTCCAGTGTGGCACCCAGGAAAGGTATTTTTTGGTATGGTACGAGACTTGATTTCTGAATATTGACTGTGTATCCCAAGGCCTGCAGTAGGTGAATGACATAGTCCCAAGTTTTTTAACAAGGCTTGTTGGCTGTCTGCTTGTATAAGGCAGTCGTCCAGGTAAGGGTATATTTGTATCCCCTGAAGTCTGCAATGTGCAATTACTGATGCCAGGCATTTCATGAACACTCTGGGCGCAGTAGATAAGCCAAAGGGCAATGCTGAGAATTGATAATGCTCTGAGCCTGCAGGAAATCTGAGGCATCTTCTGCAACTTTGTCTGACTGGGACATGCAGGTATGCCTCCTTGAGGTCCAGAGTTACCAGCCAAGACCCCTTGCCCAGCATGGGAAGGAGTTGCTGTAAAGTCAGCATTTTGAATTTTGGCACAATAAGGTAAGTATTCAGTGCGGACAAGTCCAGAATGGGTCTCCATTGGTTTTCTTTTCTTGGAACAAGGAACAGTCTTGAATAAAATCCTTGTCCTTGTTCTGCAGAAGGAACCTTCTCTATTGCTCTTATTTGAAGTAGGTTTGTTATTTGTTTGAGTGCCTCTGCCCTTTGATTTGGTGGTAGGTTTGGCCTGCCATGTCTTATTGGCGGTGTATGAAAATGGAATCTGTATCCTTTGTCTATTATCTCCAGTGTCCATTTGTCCTTTGTAATATTGTGCCAATTTTTTGAGAATAAAGATAATTTTCCGCCCAAAGGTGCTTCTAATTGAGCCCTGGATGGCGGAGTCAAAGTCAAGTCATTGAGATTGTCCTGGTGGAGCAGTGGAAGGTCCTGCCCCACCTCTCTGGTTCGGAAGCTGCCACTGACGTGCCCTGTAGGAGCCTCAAGTTTGCCCTCTACCTCTGCCACGTCTGTTTTTGCCTCTTTGAAATTTGTCTGTGTCAGGAAAGGACCAATGCTTAGAAGGCCAATTCCTGCTGAATCTTGGAGGCTGTACCTGGAGGAAATCTTTGACTGTTTGCACTGATTTTGTCTTTTCCTCTATTTTTTTTAAAATCTCTTGTGCAGTAGCACCAAATAGCTTATGTTTCTCTAGTGGTGCGTCCAAAAGCTTAATTTTCACATGGTCTGGCAATGTTTGTTCCTTTAACCAAGCATGTCTGCGTATGACCGCACCTGTCATTGCTGCTCTACATGAAGCTTCCAATGCATCATATCCACACTGAAGGAAATGGCTGCTAACCTGCTTAGTATTATGAACCAATTCCTGTAACCCCTTTCTATCTAATGCTTCAGGGGAAGCCAGTTTCTTTTGCAAGTCATCCAACATGTATTCCTGATACTGAATCATATGAAATTGACAATTTAATGCTCGCATAGAAAGGGTGGAAGATGTATATACTTTCTTGCCCCACCTTTCTAAAGCCCTAGAATCTCTTTCCGAAGGGAGTGGGTTCTTAGCAGTAGTGGAGGAAACCCCTTTAGGCCCCTGAGAAATAGTTTCAAGGTCAGCAGTATGGCCCTTGTACAGAAATTGATGTGTGTCTGGGACCCTGTAGTACCTGTCTGGCTTGACAGGAGCAGGGGGGAGGGAGTCAGGGGAAACACTAGATTCTAAGTACACATCATCTAAAACATTTAAAACTGGAGGAATAGCTAAGGGTCTATGCTGAGGTAGCTTTAAAAATTCCCTTAACCTTTTCCTAGAATCTGAGTATTCTTGGCCATGCCATTTGAAGTGTTCCCTCATGGAATGAAGCGTTTCCCCAAAGGAAAACTCCTCAGGAGGAGAAGCAGAGGGAATAGATTCCTCCGCATCAGAATCCTCGTAGGCCGGGAAGGCCTCCTCCTGGTAGTCTGAATGTGCAGAATCACCTGAGGCCTCATCGGAGGACTGGGAGTCTACCTGCTCAACCCTAGGCCTCTTGTCAGAAGGCAGCTGAGAGCCTCTATCTGGATGAGGCTGTGAACCCCTAATTAAAGAAATAAGGTCCTCAGCTAAACTTAAAATTTGAGAACCAGAAGTGGATCCCAGAGAAACAGATCTTGGAGGGAGAGACTTAGCCTGTTTGGCAGCCTTAGCACGTGTGTGGGCCTGAATGGACATAGACACTGGAGGCCTGGCAGCCCCACGTGCTGGAATAGTCTTATCCACTGAAAT
Source organism: Protopterus annectens (assembly GCF_019279795.1). Taxonomy (NCBI): domain Eukaryota; kingdom Metazoa; phylum Chordata; order Ceratodontiformes; family Protopteridae; genus Protopterus; species Protopterus annectens. The sequence continues at coordinate 662,992,345 of NC_056736.1, read as the reverse complement.
GGTGTCAGAAATATCCTGGGCTACGGTCTCAGAGGGGAGCACAAAAACCGGCACCGAGCTGGCCTCCGGTACCGAAGTAACCGGTGGAGCGGTGTCGTCGGTCTGCAGCGGTTGCGAAACCGGCTCAGAAGAGACCGAGACACTCGCGGTAGGCCTAAGCGTGGTGTCGGCCGAGACCGTGGGTGTCGGTCCTTATCCTTCCGTTTTTTAGGTAAATGTGCTGTCGGAAGCTCCGACGGCATGATATAACAGAAATCTTCCCCAAAATAATCCTGTGCAAACTCTGACCGACGCCTAAGAGGGCGTTTATTGAAAGAGGCACAAGCTGCACAGGCCAAGACGTTGTGTTCTGGGCCTAGGCAGGGTAAGCAGTAAGAGTGGAAATCCTTATGAGGTATTTGTTTCCCACAAGTTAAACAATTATTAACTTTTTTATCTGACATCGGCTGAGGCAAGAAAAGGTCCCCAACGGGGTACTTAGCTTTTTTGAAGACTTCAGTAGCTGAAAACACAGGAGCTGGTCGACCGGCACTTGCGAACTGCTTCTGCTTCGGGCGCCACGTGGCAAGAAAGACTGAAGAAGATGGCGTCGGCTGACGTTTTTATACCCCAGGCACTCTGACGTCGGGGAAAGGGCGAGATCAGCCGACGCCGGACCCAGACTTTGGAATCCGGCCGACCGAAGGGCTGCCTGAGGCAGGACAACCCATATGTCAGGACTGCAGTTGCATCCTTGAAGGACATCTAGTAAGTGACGACCATTCTTCAGGTATAAGAAAAAAAAAATCCCTTAAATGGCATCTTTACTATAGGAATAATAATTTTAACACATCTGCCCCCACCTCTTTTGGCACTATTGGTTGTGGTAGCTGTAAATATTGTTCATATATAGACAACTCCAACATGTTTGAACACCCAATATCTAAACAGAAGTAAGTGTTTAATGTACATGCCACCTGTAAGACCCCCAATATAGTCTGACTACTTGCAATGTATGCACTAGTTTTTATTTAGGCAAGACAAATTGCCCTTTTTATGAAAGAATAGATTCGCATTTGTATAATATAAACAGATGTGATGCAACCAATGCTTTAGCAAAACATACTATGGAGCATGATTTTTCGCATGCTTTCAACTTTAAAGATGTCGGAAGGGATACATATGGGACTACGCGGTGGAGATTTAAAGAATTTCAGTGAAGAGAAGGAATTACATTGGATTATGCAGCTTCAGGGTGATAAGAGATCTGCTCTCAATGATAAAGTCTCTTTAAAGCCTGTACTCAAATCAAGGGATTTGCATAGATAATATATAATCTGTTTAAGCGCTCACGTTTGTTTTTATTTTATTATAACAGTGTTTTACAAACAGCCTTGTCTCTAGAGTACCTTCCTTTTTTGTCTTTTTCTGCTTCCAAATACTAACAGAACACTGATGGTCCAGGGGGAAGCAGAATGTAAGAAATTACCATATTTGTTGGTGGGTCTTGATGCAGAGAACGCATTTGACACAGTAAACTGGGAGTTTATGAGCAGGGCAATGGAAGCATTTGCATTCCCTGATAAAATTGCAAATATTGATTAGGAGAATATATGAGGGATCGGAAGCAGAAATTAAAGTGGTTGGGTTCCTCTCTGATAATTTCTGTTTAAGCAGAGGAACCAAGCAAGGATGTCCTCATTCCCCTTTGTTATTTGCACAATATTTAGAACCACTGAAAGAAAATAAGAGACTGAGAAATTCAAGGATATAATTGGTATGGTAGCCAAGAAAGGCTGGCTCTATTTGCAGATGATATTATTTTATAACCAATAAAACCAAAAAAGGACATTTCTGTGTTGTGGAACATTTTGAGGTAGTTTCAAATCTTTTCGGGATACAAAATTAATGAAGGTAAAACACAGGCAATAGCTATAAATTATGCACCCACAAATGAACTAGTTCAGCAATATCCATATTTATGGAGAACTCTGGTGTGACAGCTAAGGATATGCAGGAAGAGACTAAACAAAAGATAATATAAAAACAGAGCTTGGAAGCTCTGTTACAGTAGAGTCGATTATCCAAAATGTCACCAAAAACTTTGGAAGGCTGGTTTGGGTAAGAAAAACCCAAGTCTGAATATATAAACATTGCATATATTCACCCGAGCACGTTTTTGAGCTTGTAGCCAGTTTGTGTGCGAAAAATGTTCTTTATGGTCCACTGGAATCACTGAATGGTTGAATAGCTTACCCCTGTGTGCAGAAAAAAAACAAGATTTTAGAATTTTTTTTATCCGGTTCAATTATACGTTTGATTATCTGAACTACCCTAGGTCCCAATTAGTATGGATAATCAACTCTCTACTGTACATGGCTATGGATTGTAAGATACAAGCAGTTAAAATGTTTCTAGTCCCTTTAGTTTTATGTACAGGTCAGGCATATTTTTTAGCAACCAGAGAAGTTGTAGACAGCAATTAATAAAGAGCTGAACAATTTTATCTGGGGGGTGGGGGTGGGACAGCAAGATTCAAGACAGATAAGCAGATTCTTCCAAATAAACAAGGTGGTTTGGGATCATCAGATTTGAAGGGGTACTTTAGAGATACACAATCAAGGTTCCTATATATAGCACAAGCAGAAACCTATAATTCAAAGTGGAAAGGGACGATGATTAAATAGGGGGAGGCTCAAGAAACAAGGAAAGACTGGAATTTTGGATGCAGAACCTTAAGAAGAAGAAGAAAAAGAACCATGCTGAATATTGTATTTATAATGTAGCAGAAAGTATTCTAAGAACTAAACCAACATGGGAATGCAGAAAGCAGATTCTGCCAATAGGGATGACTGCAATTAGAATTATAGACAACAGGCAAGAAGGGGCTGGAATTTACTGGAGAAAACTGACAAAAGAAACAAAGTACTGGGAGTAAATAATTAGAGAAGGAATGGTAACAGAATGGGAAGAGACCAAATATTTATTTGCACTGCAGGACAGAGATGGTCTTCCCTATTAAAGATTGATATCACAGTACAGGCAAAGAGAAAGAATTAGGGGGATTATAAGCAAAATGCCAGCAGCACTTTTTTTAAGTAGAAATCTAGAATAGAAGCTGCTGTTCAAAAAGGAATAATATGTAAAACACAAAAAATATTGCATGATAATTATAAGACTCAATGATTACAAAGGATTGGGAAGACAGACTGGTTAAGCAATTCATAAAGAAACAATGGGAGATATATGCAGGTTTCCCAAACATGCAACAAAGTCTAGAAGATTTAGGATCTTTGCTAGAAAGTGTTTACATTGGAGCCTACTTGGGGTATTAAAAATACCAAAGACTTTTTCCTCAGGCAGACAGCAAATGTTGTTTGAGGGTGTGATGGGGAAGAAAGAGGTATTCGGAACATATTTTCTGGGAGTATACGGAGTTTGCAGACTTTAAAGATTCCCTGCAGACTGTTCTGTCAGAGATACTGAGTGAGCCAAGTGGTGTTACTAAGGAAATTATTGTTTGAGCTATGATACAGAATCGGAATTATGGTGGCTGCCAAAACAACAATTACTAGAAATGGAAATCATGGAAATCAAAGTCTAAACCAACTTTATTAGGTGTAGTGAATAAAACAACTGAAATTGAGATCTTTAGAAAACAGAAGGAGCAAATTACGTAGAAAAATCTGAATTGTGGGAACAATACATGCAGAAGACAAATGAGGTTTAAAAGAAAGCAGAATTTGAAAGGGCTATGTAATGTCTGACTGACAACTACAGAGAATATGTGATGTTTAATATTTACAACTACAATTATATCAACATAGTTTGTGATGTATGTTTGCAAATAATTCAATATGGTTTGCTTTCATTTATGTAAGTGTATGATTGCCTATGCCATACATGATAAAAATATTTATTTATAAACATAAAAAAAAATAGATACAAGTTAAGGAAAATCTTTCTGTATTAACTCACAGCATTTTCTGAGGGACCGACAAACTTGTGTTCGCTCACTGAAAATAATGGAACATTCTAGTAACAGTCTCAGAGAAAGGAAAACCCCCACGGGGGATCAAAATGGTGCTCTCCTCAGCGTCTGAATCAGAAATTTGACTAAACTTGATTAAAAAGTGTAGCTATCATTCTAAGTCTTTTGGATTAAGCACTTGGGCTTCAGACCAGTTGTTTTACATTAGGAAGGTTTGTGGCCTGCACTGTGGTGGCAGGACAGGTAGCTTACATCCTTCTAAGTTGGGAACTGCTGATTGAGGGCTCAGTGTCTGTTATTCTAAAAGTGTATTAGTTCTGGTTTAACCATTTGGGCTTCAGGACAGTTATTTTACATTAAGAAGGTTCGTGGTCTGCCCTCTTGAGCGAGGAGAGTCTGGACTCTGCCCTTCTGAGCTAATTTCTGGTTAAAGGCTTATAGTGCCTGCATATTTGAACTGTTTCTTACTGAAATTGGTACACCTCATTTGCTGTAGCATAGACTAGATCCAGGCCTGCTGAATCTAGCTTTGTTTGTATGCTTGTTATTTCCCCGAAACGCTAATTCCACCTAAAACGTGGCTTTTCAGCGCTTCTGTGGATCCCTAGTGATATCTGCATTGCTTACTGTACTTATTTCCTTGTTTCACTTCAAAGAAAGTTACTGTTTGTCGTTACTGCATTTAAGTTACCTAGCACTTGCTCAGTAAGTCAGCACTAAAAAAATTAAAAGCACTACACCTTCACAAACTCCCCTTGAGTACCTTGTTCCCCATTGCCCCTTTTTTCAATTATAAAAGGAATTCCCAATACTATTCTAGCATGTCCAAAGGTCAGTTGTCAATCTCCTCTCCGGTCCAGCTGGTGAATCTGGGAATCCTGAGGCAATGTTACAACTGCCTCATGTACATAGACAACCCATGTGAGAGATGCAACCATATAGCCAAACTGGAGGCTAAGCTCTCAACTCAGTACTGGCGTAACCAGTCAGGAGGAGAAGGAAACCACACTCACTACAATTCCAGTCTCACATAGACCTACCACGACAGCAAACCAAACAAATAAACACACAAAAACATACTCGGAGGCTCTAAATAAAAATCTGCCTAAGCAGCAGAGACCTCCAAAGCAGACACCCAAGCAACTGCTACCCCAAAACAAAACAAACACGTGCAACACATAGCTCACAAAGCCAGTGTGCCGAACAGTCACAGCCCTTAAGGCTAAACAACACACCTGATACACTTGTAATAGCTGACTCTATCGTCAGGCACACTGATGTCCCGCTCACCAGACTGAACAAGGAGAAGGTCACGGTGAGCTGCCTGTCGGGCGGTAGGATCCGCCACATAACATAAGCACTCAGGTCACTGCAAGGCAAGTACAAATATGACTCAGTCATTGTCCATGCTGGTGTGAATGACCCGAGATGCACCTCCCTGGACTACATAAAGAGATACATAGAGGAGCTCTCTGAGCATGTAGCCCAGGCCGGTATGACCCTGACCTTGAGTAGCATCTTACCCTCACTAAGAATGATGCCACAATATGAAGATAAGATGATCAATTTCAACAATTGGCTTAAGTATTGGTGTCATTCAAAGGGGATCCAATGCCTGTCAGCCTGGGATGACATGCTCAGCAAGCCACGATGCTTCACTAGGGACGGATTGCACCTGTCACCGCTGGGCTTTTGGATATTGGCAAAGGTTCTTGCGACCCCCATAGTGCCTTTTATGGGCAAGGCTCAAAAGACAAACCCACCTCCATAGGTATCACATGGGATAAGAAACTAAGAGTAATGCTACTCAATGCCAGAAGTCTAAACCTCAAGATGCACGCACTCGAAACTCTCCTTAGCATGGAGAACATCGATATCTGTGCAGTAACAGAAACCTGGTTAAAGGCTCCCGAGAGCACCCCAGCACTACCAGGTTATACCTCATACCATGCTTTTCGGCCCCCAAACTTGGACCGAACCACAAAAGGAGGGGGGAGTACCAATATTCGTCAAAGATACCCACACCTCCAGGTTGGTGGCACAGCACGAAGCATCAGAGACTATCCATGTGCAACTAACAATGGGTAAAACTGCCTTCCAGTTTATAGCCTGCTACAGGCCACCCTCCCAAACCCAGGAACCCCACTCGGCCTTCCTGAGAACACTGGAAAATATGAAGGTCTCTCCAAACACCATTATATTGGGTGACTTTAACTACCCAAACATAGACTGGGACACCCTCCCAAACCCAGGAACCCCACTCGGCCTTCCTGAGAACACTGGAAAATATGAAGGTCTCTCCAAACACCATTATATTGGGCGACTTCAACTACCCAAACATAGACTGGGAGCATTACTCTAGCTCCAACACCCTAGCCCAAAGGTTCCTAGATAAACTCAAATGCTATGGAACAACTTGTTACCACTCCCACAAGAGGTGAAAACATACTGGACCTGATCATCACCAACATGGGGACTCTATGCTCCAGACCAGAAGTGTATCCCTCACTGGTAAGAGCAGACCATAAACTAATCTCACTGGATATTCACATCCCAACCCCACCCCCTGCCCAGAAAACCACAGTGAAAAACTTCTCTAAAGCAAATTTCACACTCCTCAAAACAGAGGTGGAATCCTTCAAAGCCCCCAGGCCTGTGGAAAAATACGGCCCAGACCACAGAATCCTTTATAAACGCATTCTATGAACACCTTCAGGAATGCATGGATCATGCAATCCCAAATAAAACCAAGACCCAATCCTCCAAAGGCAGATGTCCTGTCTGGTGGACCCCAGACATAAACAAACTATACAATAGAAGGAGGAAGCTACTACATGATAGAGCAAAATCCCAAAAAGGGAAGGCATCTCTGATCAGTATTAGCAAAAAACTACGGGCACTCATAAAATCGTCTAAGGCCAGCTTAGAGAGAAAAATTGCACAGGACACTAAGGATAATCACAAAGCTTTCTTTAGTTATGTTAGGAACCTGGGTGGGAATTCCCAGATAAGCTCAGAATTAGTCCAAAATGACAAAAAATACACTGAACCCACAGACATTGCCAACATCCTAGCTGACAGGTTCAGCGCAAACTCCCCCCCCCACCAAAAGGGCAAATATCTATCCCAGCAGAGTGCTGCCCCCTGACATCTCAGATGCTCAGGTAAGAGCCGCCCTCTCCAAAGCAAAAAACACAGCATTAATGGGACCAGACGGTGTCCCGGGCTGCGTCCTACATGAACTCCAAGAAGAGCTAAACCCAAACATAAAACTACTGTTCAATCTCAGCCTTACTACAGGATATGTACCCAAAGAGTGGCGTACAGCAACAGTGGTCCCTCTCCACAAAGGTGGTGCCTCAACGGATCCTGGAAACTATCGCCCCATAAGCCTGACTAGCTTGGTCTGAAAAGCTATGGAAAGGATCATCATGGACCTGATAAACAAAGATATTGGGGACCTACAGACACTGGATCCTACCCAGTTCGGCTTTAAGGGCAGATCCTGCCTCTTAAACCTGGTTGATTTCTTTGAAACAGTCACCAAGGCCATTGACGAGGGGAAGGTGGCCCACACAGCCTACCTGGACCTCGCAAAAGCCTTCGCTACAATACCCCACTCGGGCATTATAGATAAGCTCACCAGCTTAAATATAAACCCCTATGTCACTAGATGGGTTGCAAACTGGCTCAAGGACAGAACCCACAAGGTTAGAATTGCTGGAGCCATGTCAGACTCCAAACCAGTTACAAGTGGCGTCCCACAAGGCTCAGTCCTGGGACCTCTCTTGTTCGTTATATATTTCTCGGAGGTACAGGCCAACATGGAAGGACTGTGGCTGACCAAGTTCACAGATGACTGCAAACCGGGCGCCATAATCGACTCTCCAGCCAACACAAGCATCCTCCAAAAGGGCCTGATAGAAACAGACAACTGGTGCCAGAGCCATCGCCTCAAGCTAAATGCCAAAAAGTGTATAGTCATCCCATTTGGCAAAAACAAAAGTGCCCACAAATTACCACATAGGTGGTAAGTACAGAAGAAGTAATTAGGGACCTGGGGACCCAAGTTGATAGCAAGCTCTCATTTGACAACCACGTGGCCAACGTGGTTAGAAAAACATTTTATATAGCCCACCTAATCATGAAGGGATTCACATCTAGATCAGGGGAGGTCATCGTGCCTCTTTACTCATCCCTCATCAGGCCCATAATTGAGTACAATGCCCCTTTTGGGATGTACCTTACCAGACACCTGCAGCAACTGGAAAGACCCCAAAAGTACCTCACCAAGAGGATCAAAGGGCTCAAACAGATGCCATATGCTGCCCGGTTAAAGAAACTCCAGCTCTACTCAGTGGCATACCGCCTGCTCAGAGGCGATCTGTGCCTGACGTATAAAGCAATGTCCAACCCAGAATTAATGGAAATGCTGCACCTCAGAAAATCCAAATCCCATCGAGCTACACGCTCGAGAGACTTGAACCTCAGCACTGAAATAAATAGGACATGCTGGAGGGACAGATTCATAACCCAGAGGCTCCCTTCACTCTGGAATAAAATCCCAGTCCAGGTTAGGCAGAGTCCCTCATTGACTCTCTTCAAAAGGAATCTTGAGGAGTGGATGGGAGATCATAGGTTTACCCCGGGTATCACTTCTGTGTCACTGTTAGACAGAGGCACAGTATAAGTTGACTGTCAATTATTGAAAGCAAAATACTATTTGAAGGCAGTAAAGTTCTGAAGGGCTTCATGCTCAAACTTATCTTTTACTCCGCTTGAGCTGAGTGACCGTTTGGGTGCATGGAAGGTGCCCTAAAGCTTTAGAAGCTGGTTAGCAGTTATATCCTTGGCAGGATATAACCCATATAGTTAAGGCTACTGCAGCAGCGATCATATGATGAACATCTACCTTTACACAACCTTTATGTCCTCTAAGGTTGCTACCTTTCATTGTGGCTAAAACCGGAGAAAGGTCACAATGCTCGTATCACGTGTAACCTCGCCCATTTCCACCCCCTCTACTGTCCAAGTTCCACCCATTTTGTGACATCAGCTGATAGAAAACACCCTCTTTTTCCATTCACCGATGCCTGCTTTCCTGTAAAAAAAAAAGCAGAGTAAATCTGCCGATTTAACAAACTCAGTCTGTTTCTTTTTTGAAACAGAATACTGGAGTTTGTACAGTGTTTTCTGAACTACTGGACAATCGTTTGATTTATTGATATTATGAGGGGGGGGTGGCAACCTTAATGTACTCAGACGTACACAGGAAAACTGTTTCACTCTAATACACCCCACTCCCATTAAAACTGCTGTAGGTACAGCCTTCTGTTGACTGGGACCTGCCACCTGGAACCACCCACCTGCAGACATTAAAACTCTGAAAAAAATTAAAAGCTTCATGGATGCACCTACAGAGCATCTCTTTACTGTAACTACCTGCAACTGCTACGGTGACAATGGCTAAGTAACTTAACATTCCATATAAATACAAGAGAACATGAAACAAACTTCTCAAACTCTTAACGTGGCATTTTGTATGCAAATAGTACACATACATACAGGAGCTTCCATAGTATATGCAGAATTGCACTGTATTTTACACACAACTTGGCTTGCATTTTGTACACATCTTTTTTTAATCCACTGACTGGATTTTTAATGTTATTCTATCTGCATTCAGTCTTACTATGTTCTGAATTTGCTTGTACTCAATTTGTATAAAATATTGTTGATTGAAAGACAGTAATGTATTTTCTGCTCTGAGCTAGGCTCGTACCTGTAAAGGGTCAACAGACCAGTACACTTACCTGGTGGACAAATAATAATTAAATAAATAAAGATACTTTAATGCATTTAAAAGAAGAGTGCACAATTTAGTATTATTTAAAGGTGGCCAGCTCACTTTTTCATTGGGATAAAAGTTAATGTTTTCTAGCATACAAGCTGTTTTTCATATCTGGAAGGGAAATACAGGTAATAAAAAACAAACTCAATTAGTGTAAGTGGGAACACTGGCTGTAACATGCACTTCAGCATGGGTAACCTTAATTTTAGATTAGGTTATACCTGTGGATGTAGCTGTTGATTTGGGGCAACTATTCCTATCTGGAGGATTAACTTTATTTGTTGCAAATGGATATAGTTTTGAGTATCTGTTCTAAGTTAATAGGGGTGGGCATATTCTGTAAATGAAAATCCTCCAATGGAAAAAAAATGCATCAAGACAAAACATTGAGACAAATGTGTGATATATGTTCAAATAAAAATAAGAAAAAACTGAATAAGAAATCAGCCTGAAACATTTGTGTGTGCATGGAAGACAAAAGTTGGAAATACACATTTTAGGAGCAATAGTTTTTTATCATAATGGTTAATTTATCTATACTACTTGGGAATGTAAACGGCCTTACAGGTAGAAACAAAAAGGAATGAGCATTCAACTGTACTTCACAAATGCAGAGTGCAAACAGCAATGCTGCAGCAGACACACTTGGAAAGAAATGAACATCTGAGCTTAGGTTCATAGGTTGGTACTACCCTATCGGCCCTAGGGCCTATACAAGACTAGCCATAACAATTCCCTGGCTATTTCTTCACATACTATTTACTTCCCTGGACCCCTGTCTAGCAAGGCGACTGACGTGATCCCCGGGGTGAATTTCCTTTCTCCCATCCAATCGTCAAGGTTCCTTTTGAAGAGGGCCAAAGAGGCACTCTGCTTGACATGTATGGCCAGTCTACTCAGAGTCTGGGGAGTCTCTGGGTCAGGAACCTATCCTTCCAGCATGTTTTGTTTATTGTGATAAGGTTTAGATCCCTGGAGCACGTGGCTCGGAGGGATTGGGATTTCTTTAAGTGTAGCATGTCCAACAGCTCTGGGTTTGACATGGCCTTGTATGTTAAGCAGACATTGCCTCTGAGTAGACGATATGCCACAGAGTATAGCTGGAGTTTTTTTTTTAATGAGGTCAGCCTAGGGCATCTGCTTTAGGCCTGGGATTCTTTTAGTGAGGTATTTCTGTGGCCTTTCCAGTTGTTGTAGATGTCTTGAGAGGCACATACCAAACGGGGCATTGTATTCTATAATGGGTCTAATGAGGGATGAGTACAGTGGGACAAAGACCTCCTTTTTTCTGGATGTAAAGCCCTTAGTGATGAGGTGTGCCACAAAGAAGGATTTCCTGACTGTTGTGGCGATGTAGTTATCGAAGGTGAGACGACTGCCCACCTGTGTTCCTAAGTCTCTTTATCACACTTTCGGTGTTTAGTGTACTGCCACCTATGTGGTAATTCACTGGTACATGTTTTATCCCAAAGGGGATAACTATACATTTCTTGGCATTGAGCTTGAGCCCATGGCTCTGGCACCAAGCATCTGTTTCTGTAAGGCCCTTTTGTAGAGTATCCACATCATTTGGGGATTCAGTAATGGCTCCCAGTTTGCAGTCATCTGCGAACTTTGTTAGCCAGAGTCCCTTAGTGTTGGCTTGTACTTCAGAGAAGTAGATGCCAAACAAGAGCCGTCCCAGGACTGAACCCTGAGGTACTCCACTTGTCTGGAGCTGGATTTGGAGTCGGGTACTTTTACAGTGTGGGTTCTGTCAGTAAGCAACCCATCGAGTGACGTAGGGATTAATGCCCAGCTTAGTACGTCTATCTATGACTCCAAAGTGGGGGATGGTGTCAAAGGCCTTGGCAAGGTCCAGCTAGGCTGTGTGGACTGCCTTACCCTCGCCCACAACTCTGGAGACTGATTCGAAGAAGTCAATCAGGTTCAGGAGACAAGATCGGCCCTTCACGAACCCAAACTGGGTGGGGTCCAGTGTTTGAAGGTTGCCAATGTCTTTATTTATAAGTTCTATGATAATACGTTCCATGGCCTTGCAGATCAGGTTCATCAGACTGATGGGGCGGTAGTTTCCAGGATCCAAGGTGGATCGCCCCTTGTGGAGTGGGATAACTGTAGCTGTGCGCCACTCAGTGGGCATGAAGCCTGAGGTGAGGTTATAATTTAAACATGACACTTAGGTGAGGTGCCAGGTCATTTTGTAGTTCATGCAGTACATAGCCCGGGATGTCATCTGGTCCCATGGACACTGTATTCTTTGTTTTGGAGAGTGCGTTTTTTTTACGTGTGTGGCCGTTATTACCGGAATTTGGCAATCTTCCAGTATTGAGAGGGATTTCTGAACAAATATTCATAGGTACATACTAGGTTAGTTGCCCTTGCAGACCGTGATAAGCCTAGCCAATTACCCTTTTTGCATTCAAAATAACCTATCCCATTTACAGAGTGGCCTTATCCATTCCCATGGTCAATAAAACATTACCTTTAACATTAACATGGGAACACACCACAGATAATTTGAGGACACAAATGCATACAATAAAGTACTTAGAAACTACCCATTAAAAGTACATGAGACAGTCTGGGGTAAATTTTCTGTTTACCGTCCACAGATCTAAGCTGCACATGAATATGGATGGAGATGAACTTTGTTTTTTGTGGATGGGAAATCTATTCCACAGCAACATAATCCTCTGCAAAGTTATAATCATCTCTCCAAACCATTCTGTTGATGTTGCTCAAGAAATTTAGAGCCCAAGACCAAGTATTTATGACAGTTTTACTGTACATCAGCAAGTCAAATGGCATCCGTAATGGGTCGGACAATGCCTTGTATGTCAGACACAGGTCACCTCTTAGCAATCTGTAAGACACAGAGTACAGTGACATGGCTTCAAGTCTGTCCATGTAGGATGTGTCGTTTAGTCCTTGTAATCTTTTACTAAGGGTATCTCTGTGGACATCCGAGTTGTTGAATCTGTCTGGACAGATACAAGCCAAAGGGGGCATTATACTCAATGACTGGCCTGTTGGGGGCTGAGGAAAAGGAGGGGGACAATGATATCCCTAAATCTATATACAATGCCTTGGTTTATAAGCTGTGTATTATAGAACAACTGTTTTTTTTTTTTTTACTTTTTATTGCATTTTAAATCAGTAAGAATTCATTATAACAAATCAGCTAAGAACAAATAAAACTATAAAGTCCATAACAAATAAAACTACTAAAATGTTTCCAACAGACCTTTAAGTTTTAGCCATAACTGTTTGAGTAATGTTTGCCGTTCTAGCATGAAGAGTTTGTATTTCGCTGCTGCATACATTTTTTTGCTACACAAATGAATTCTGAAACACAAGAGCATGTTTTTACATTCTTACAACAGAAGATACGCTGGTCAAATGTTAGGTCACTGTCTAAACACAAGTTTCCAAAGTGTAAACAACTGGGTCAACTCTTAGGAACATATCGTTAATGTGGTAGTGCCCTGAGGTAGACAACTTCCCAAAAGGATATAATAATGCAGGTTTTGGCATTTAGTTTCACTCCATTATTTTGACACCAATTACTTATTTGGGACAAACCTTCTTACAAGACGGCCAAATAATTTGGAGATTCAACGACTGCTTCTAGTTTGCAGTCATCTGCAAACAGTTGGCCATAGCCCTTTTCTTTTGGCTTTTACTTCAGAAAAGATGCCAAACAGGAGATGACCTAGCACAAAACCTGGGGACTCTGCAGGTGACTGGTCCCTTCATGGAGTTAAACTTCCCCTATTTTGATTACTGGCATCATATCCGTGAGCCAACTAGCAATCCAGCATATGATACAGGGGTTTATTCTCAGTCTACTTTGCTCGAGTGGAGAATTGTGTCAAAAGCTTTGGCTAGGTTGGCTTATGTGGTATGTACCATTTTGCCTTCATCCATTGCTTTTGTTACCTTTTCAAAAAAAGGTCCACCAGGTTGAATAAGCATAACCTGTCACTGATGAATCCAAACAGAGATGGGTTCAGTGTTTGGAGGTTCCCTGTGTCCTGACTATTAATTTCATAGTAAGTCTTTCCATGGTTTTGCATACAAGGCTGGTCAGATTAATGGTTATATGTAATTAGCAGAGTTTGTGGAAGGTCCTCCCTTATGCAGGGGAATGACTGTAGCTATTCTCCACTTGCTTGGTCGAAAACCCGTATGCAGACTGATGTGTTAGGGGTGTGGCTAAATCATGTTTCATGCTACTTAAGATGCATCCAGAGATATTGTCAGGACCCACCGATGCCTTTTTTTTTTTTTTTTTTTTTTTTAAGATTTTGATAGCACTTTTAGGACTTGGCCTTGTGTGACAGCTGGAGACAAGCCAGCTTCAGGTATATTTTGACAGACAGAGGATATTACTCAGCAGGACATTAAGGACAAAGGAAAAGAGAGAAAATAATACTGACTGCTAGAGGGACTCCAACAGCAAATGAAGAGAGAAAGAAAGACAATAATTGTAGATGTGTGGTTATAAGGGACTACTGGCAAAGGAGAAGGATTACACTGACGTATAGTTTAAGAAAAGTTTGGAAGAAATAATCAGCTTTTACTATAACAAATCAAATTCCATTCCCCACCTGTATCAGGGGAACATAGAAGAGAAAATACTAAAAGAGGGAAATTTTCTAAATGTATGAAAATAGTTACTATGAAATATGTCAATTCAGTAGCAGGAACTCTGGCAGAACTTGCATATTATTTCCCAAGATACAATAACTTGGCTACACTGGGCAGAAATTCTACTATTTCACAGGAAGCTTTATCATGCATCCAATAACCATTTCAAATCACACACTGATAAAAACCAAGTCAAAAATGCAAGGAAATGACATAAAAAGGAGACACTGGTGCCTTCTCACCCATCTATTAAAAAGAAAGGAATTTAAAGAACTTGAAGTAGAAGAGTTACCAGACAGAAAGACATTTCTTCAGAAGGGATAGTCAGAGAGCGGGATAAAATGAAAAGGGAGTTTAAAAAAAGGGGTAGAAATGAGAGAGAGAGATACGGTTAAGAACCAATAGGAATTATTTAGAGAGGTGTATTGCAAAAGAAGGGGCATCTCTAACATGAACAGTAGCAACTGTAGAGTGCCACAGAGAAAATAATGGGAGTATTTGGATAATATGCATGAGATTACAAATACTGCTGCTAAGCAACTATGTGTGATAACTCTACACACAAGAATTTTTAAAACAGCAACCCAGACAACAGAAAATAGAAATGGTTGTCACCAAATTTAGAGAACACATGGCAAGAAAAATAACCAGAGACACTATAGTGGTATTAGGAGATATTCTGGAAATGTTATGAAAATTTGTACAAGTAGATGAATGTGGAAACCAAGAAAGAGTGCAAATGGAAGTATTTATACAAGACATATTACGCCAAAGTTAGAGAAAGATGAGGCTCAACAACTAACAGTTGAGATGGAAGATGAGATAAACAAACGGTTAAGAAACTGGGAGGAAAGGAAGGGATAAAGATCTGAAGATCTGGAAGGTATTGTTTGCTAGTATTTAAAAAGGAGGGGAAGCACCAGCATCTTGGAATAAATCTGTGACGGCAGTATATAAAAAGTCCCTTCAGTCCCAGCTTCATGACATGCCTATTTCAATTTTAAACAGTCTATACTAGCTGAAAGAATGACAAAGGTGTTGCCATAATGGACACATATGGATCAATGTATGTGGAGGAGAGGCAAACTTAGCAACCTTAACAGAATATTGTCTTATTACACTGCGCTTCCCCCTGGACTAACAAGAAAACTCTGCTGTTAGTAGACACTGATGCAGAGAAAGCTGGGATTTAGGAGAAGGGCAAAAGAAACACTTGCATTCCTGAACAAATAAGGTTAATTAGGAGGATATATGAAGTATCAGAGCCAAGGAGTAAAGTGGGAGGGTTCCCCTCCAATAATCTATGTTTGAACAGAGGAACCACGCAGGGGTGTCCTCTTTTCAATTTATTTATTTATTTGCTTTAAATATAAAGCCACTGTCAAAGAATATAAGGGACTTGGAAACTCCAGGATACAATTGGTATGGTAATCGAAAACTGGTTTTACTTACAGGATGATATTATTTTGCACTTGATAAATCTAGATCAAGTGTAAAATAACATCATCCTGCAAGTAAAACCAGTTTTCGATTAC
Organism: Protopterus annectens; assembly: GCF_019279795.1. Taxonomy (NCBI): domain Eukaryota; kingdom Metazoa; phylum Chordata; order Ceratodontiformes; family Protopteridae; genus Protopterus; species Protopterus annectens. The sequence continues at coordinate 662,976,336 of NC_056736.1, read as the reverse complement.
CATACCAATTGTATCCTTGAGTTTCCGAGTCCCTTATATTCTTTGTCAGTGGCTTTATATTTAAAAAGATGTACTTCCGTGGTGGTGCAGCGGTAGCATTGTTGCCTCACAGCAAGAGGTCCTCCCATTCGATTCTCGGCTTGGGTTGGGAGTGCCTTCTGTGTGGAGCCTGCACGTCCTCCCCGCGGTCTAGGGGGCATTCGAAAGACATGTGTTGAATGGGCGTGCCTTCGTTAAAGGTCGGGCTGGCAACTCGACACCATAAAAAACAACTGCCAATCATTAGCGGACCGGAGTTCCGCTGTGGCGACCCCTAACCGGGAAAAGCCAAGAGACAAACAACAACTTGATAAATCTAGATAAGGACATTAGAGTGTTGTGAAATATTTTGAAACAGCTTGAAGTTTTTTTTTTCAGGATGTAACATTAATGAAGATAAATCAAAGGCTATAGCCGTAAATTATGTACCCAATCACAAATGGTTCAGCAATACTCATTTATGGGGAAACAGCAAGATGAATTATGAATATAAATTAAGAGAGCTTCTGCTATGGCAGCTAAAGATATGCCGGGAAAGAATAAAGAGAAGAACACAATACAACTGGGACACTGGAAGTCCGTTTATGGACAATAAGACAAAAGCAGGGAAAATATTTTTAGCCCCCTTAGTTTTATATACAGGTCAGGCATATTTTTAACAACCAGAGAAGAAGCTGTGGACAATAATTAATAAAGAGTTGAAGAAATTTATCTGGGAGGGGGAAAAGGGCATTAGTTAAGTGGGAAATTAATCTTCCCATTAGAACAAGGTGGTTTAGGACTACCTAATTTGAAGGAATATTTTAGAGCTATACAGTTAAGGCTCTTATACATAACATAAGCAAAAAGGTATGATTCATTCAAAGTAGAAAGGGATGATGATGAAGCAGAGAGAGTGAGAGTGAGTGAGTGTGAGTGAGTGAGTGTGAGAGAGTGTGTGTTTCAAGAAATAAAGGAGACAGTGAGATTTTGGATACAGATCTTTACAGAGAATAACCATCACACAGAATATTATATTCACAAAATTGCAGAAGTATTCAAAAACTAAACAAACACATGAACAGAGAAATGATGTTTTAACAATAGGGAAGACTACAAGTAGGGGTACAGAAAATAGTCAGAGGGGGCTGAAATTTACTGGAGAAAGCTTGCAAAGCAACCAAGATTTTGGGAGCAAACAACTGGAGAGGGAAAGGTAACAGAATGGGAAGGGGCTAAGACGTTTGGGCCACAAGTTACAGACTGCCTTCCTTAGCAGGGATTGATACAGTACAGGCAAAGAGAGAGGAACAGGGGAACCCTAAGAGAAAGACCTGCGATGGTAGAGTTTTCATTGAATCTAGAACAAAATCTGCTACAAAAAAGGGATAATTAATATGGCATATACAATACTGCTTGACAGCTATAAGAATCAGAGGAGATTATAAAAAAGACTGGAAAGAGTGACTGGAAAATCAATTTACAAGGGAAGGACATATATACAAACAAATACACCCACACGGCTCTAAAATATTCAAAGTCAGTAGGTTTAGGATTTTTGAATATTTTATACCCCAAGCAGATTTCAAAAAAGACTTTCTATAAGTAGAAAGTAAATGTTGGAGGTATGATGGGAAAGAAACGGGTCACGGAAAACATTTTTAGGGAGTGTGACGAGTTGTTAGATTTAAAAAATTCCCTAATGAGTACTCTGTCAAAAATACTGGGTGACCTACAGACTACTTTATCAGTAATACTGTGTGAGCATTTATATCACGTTGGATTGAAAGACAGTGGTCATAAAGAGGACCTAATAGTTAAAGCAAGGCAACATGAATTGGTGTTGATAACGGGCAACTTGAATGCATATTAAACTGGGACACACACAACAGGATACAAGGAATGCATGGGACCACGTGGGCTGAAGAAGTGGAAGTTGAACAGAGGGAAAGCACAAGAGTTCAATGAATTACTCAGGGCTCTAGCACCTCATGAAGAAGAGGAAATGGAGATGAAGAATCGCACTGCCTCGAAACAGCAAGTGTAAGGAGTACAGAAAAGATATGCAGCTGAGCCAGTTATGGAAATAATGCACATAAGGAAAGCTGGTGGTGGAATGCAGAAGTCCATGAAATCATTGAAAGAAGGATTGCGGGTAAAAGTGGGGACGGACAAAACAGACCAGGCTAGGAAGGAATACTGGTTAGCTAACAAAGAAGCTAAGAAAGGAGTTGAAATAGAAAAGAACAAGATATCAGAGGCACTCTACCAGTTTCTGGAAAGCAAGTCAGTAGATAGCGCAAAGAATCTATATCATCTATATCAGGTTGCAAGGCAGAGTAGAGAACTGCAAGGCAAAGAGAGAAAGATAAAGAAGATGGACACCCTTGATATGGGATGCCAGCAACAACATGCTCACCAGTCCACAGGACATCAAAGGCAGATGGAAGGAGTACTTCCAGCAGCTTCTGAATGAAGAAAACTCCACAGAAGCTGTACTGCCCCAGACACTGCCTACAGTGAGAGAAGAGGAGAAGCTCACCATAGAAGAAAAAGAACAGTACTAAGCAAAATGAAGTCATGGAATGTGGCAGGCTCAGAGAAGGTCAAAGCAATTACAATACATATGCTGGGTGAGATGGCTCCAGAGTGTACTCATAGCAGTGTGGAGAAAAAGGCATATCCCAGATGACTGGAGAATAAGCAGACCAGTGCCAGAGTTCAAAAATGAAGGGGACATTCACAAAGGTGGGCAGTACAGAGGTATCAAACTCCTGTCACACTGCATGAAAGTTCTGGAGAGGATGATTGATAAACGAATATGCAGAGGAGTAAAAGGTAAGATGGGAGATGAGCAATTTGGATTCAGATCACGATGCAGCACAACTGATTCGATGTCTGCAGAAAGACAGATATTTGAGAAAAGAGTGTAACTGGGTATTTCTAGACTTGGAGAAAGCATATGACAAGGTCCCCAGAAAGGGGATTTGAGCAGTCCTGCAGTGGTTTCAAGTCCCAAAAACATTGGCAGAATTAGAAGAGGCTATGTACAAGGACCCAATGTCAAGTATTAACAGTGTTCAGTCTCACAGATGGTTTCCCAGTGGAAGTAGGTGTATACTAGGGTTCAGCTCTGAGCCCACTGCTGTTCAAACTGGTGATGGACTACATTAGCAAACAGGTCAGAGGGAACAGATCAACAAAGTTGCTATATGCAGATGATGCGGCACTATAGGCAGACCCCGAGCAGGGTCATTATCAGCAAATGATGGGGAAATGGAATGCAAAACTAAAGGCACACTGGATGAAACAGAGTAGAAATAAGACCGCTATAATGGCAGCAAATGGAAGAGTTCAGAAGAAACTAACAATCGAGACAGAAGCAAAAAAATAGTGGAACAGGTTAACAGCTTCAAGTATCTGAGAGAGGTGGTTGAGAAGGGAAGTCTGAATGAGGGGATCAAAGATAGAAACAGAGGGGCTGCAGCCAAGTGGAACAGAGTATCAGGCAAGTATGACAGAAATGTAAGGTGTACAAAACACAGTGGTGCAACCAGTACTACTGTATGGTACAGAAATCTGGGCAGTAAAGGCAGAGTAGCTAGAGGTGACAGAGGTGAAATGCCTAAGTCTGCTGATAGGATGCATGCTATGGGGCAGATGATGAGATGAGGACATAAGAGCAGAAGCCAAAGTAGCTCCAATTGCAGAAAAGGTCAAAGAGAACAGATTACGGTGGTTCTGGTACATGTGCAGAAAAGCAGAAGACAATCTGGTGAAGAGGATTTGGGACAGACAGGAATAAGGAAAGAATAAATGAGGGCTTCCAGCAAACAGGTGGAAGGGCTGTGAGAGAAGACCTGTGACAGTCACCCATGAGTGTCTAAGAAGGCTTTAGAGTACCACTGAAGAGAGAGATGGCAACAGCTGACAACACCCCGACTATGTAGAAAATGGAAAAAAGGGGGCTGATGACATCCTACAGAAAGAAAAATTATATGTAATGTTGTAAATGGAAAATGTTAATATGGTTTGTTTTCTTGTTTATTATGTGTGCCTATTAAGTGTTTAAGGTTATGGATATTAAAAACTACTTTTATGACCATCCAAAAGCTAGGCTCAAACATTCTGCAGTACCTGAAACATGCCCAGTTCATTCCAATCACAAAATTGGTGCAAATCTAGTTTACAAGTTCTTTAAAAATACTGTGGACATCCTGCCACTATAACTTCTGAAGACTGCTGCACAGGCAATGACATGCGTCTTAGTGTGGGTAACCTCAATCTTAGATTAGTTGGTGGCCTCCTTTTGTAGCCGTCTATTTGGGACAGTTGTTCCTATTGGGGGATTAAACTTCATTATTGGAAGAAGTATATAGTTTTCTGTGTTTGTATTAAATTAACAGGTTATGGGGGTGTTTTTTTCTGTTTGAAAATTTCCATTAAAACAAAAAATCCTGCAAAATGTGACATTGGCAATCATTAGTGGATACATGTAACATAAAAGTTGGAAATAGACTTTTAAAAAAAAAACTGTCAAGTATAAATAGATGGAAATAATGACATCTTATCATAATGGCAACTTCCCATGTTATCTTGGAATGTGAATGGTCTCACAGGTTAAGAAATGCAGAATGCCAATAGCAAAGCTATAGGAAATGCATTTGGAAAGAATCAAGCAAGTGGATTTGATAAAGAAAGGATTTCAGGATGGATAGTCAGCAAAATATCAGGGACAAAAGCAAACAGAAGTACTTGTATTAATTACTGGAGGAACTCCTATAGAGAGAAGAGGAAAAAAAAAAAAAAAAGACAGCAATGGCGGATTTGTGGTAGTAAGGGCTACTGGCAAGAAATGAGGATTAGACTGGCATGTATTTATATTACACCTAAAACTGCTATCATGGGAGAAATAACCAGCTATCAGCAAGGAACATTACTTATAGGTAAGGACTGGCATTTGATCGGCTACAATGAGGATGTATCTGGTGGACTAGAAGGGAAATATAACAAATGGAATATGTGAGTTCAGTAGTAGAAGCTCAGTGAATTTACATAGTATTCTCTACGGTACAATACATGGGCTAGACTAGACAGAAATTATATTTCAGAGGAACATGTGGATTTACTAGAGAACCGACACACATCCAATAACTATTTAATGTTCCAATAATTACTAAGATAAAATCCAGAATAATAAAATAAAAATGAATCCTTAGCACTTCCCCATCTAACTGTTAAAAACAGAGGAATTTAAAGAATTTAGTCTTTTCGCGGTTAGGGGTCGCCACAGCGGAACTCCGGTCCACTAATGATTGGCAGTGGATTTTTATGGTGTCAAGTCGCCAGCCTGACACCCAACTTTCAAAGAAGGCACACCCATTCATGCACGCACCTACCTGCATGTCTTTAAACATCACTCGACCACTGGGAGGACATGCAGACTCCACAGAGAAGGCACTCAAGCCAAGAATCGAACAGGAGAACCTCTTGCTGTGAGGTGACAACGCTAACCGCTGCATCACCGCAGCCACATAGAGGAATTTAACGAATGGCTTATGAAAATGATTTGGCAGTTATCGAGAAGATAGAAAAGTACCCCAGAAGTCATGGCTGGGAGTGGGATAAAATGGAAGTGGAGTTTAAAAATAGGGTAGAAATAAAAAGAGAGAGAGAGAGAGAAAAAGAGAAATTGTTAAGATGTTACAAAAATTATTTAGATGGGATGACATAGGTTAAAGAACTACAGAATAAGGGGAATCTCGCTGAACAAGCAGTGGTGTAAATGCAGACTGCTAAAGAGAAACTAAGGGAGTAACTACATAATATGCATGAATTACGAAAGATTGCTGTTAAGTAAGTAGTTTTTGATAACTCCAAAAGTGCAACTTTTGGCGCAATGGCTTACGAAAAACAAAGCAGAAAGGGTTGCTGCCAAACTTGGGGAAGAAAAATAACCAGAGATCCTGTAGAAGTATTAGATATATTTTGAAATTGTATTAATATTTTTTACAAGCAGAGAAGTTGGGAAATCAACTAAAAGCACACATGGCAGTATTTATTGAAGACTTAAATATGGCAAGGTTAAAGGTACATGAGATTCAACAATTAACAGTTAAGATAGAAGATCAGACAAAAATGGTGATGCATAACCGATCTGCAGGAAAGTCTCCAGGAACAGATGGTATTCCAGTGGAAGTTGGGAATCTAGGAGGGAAGAAAGTGATAAAGATCTGGAAGGTTTTGTTTAACAGCATTTTAAAAGGAGGGTTACTCACAAACATCCTGGAAAAAAAAAGCTGGGATGGCTGTAATACCCAAAGACGGTAAAGACCCATCAGACACAGGTTCATATAGGCCCATTATAATTTTAACACCATGATTATAAAGAGTTTATGTCTGCAATGGTTAAAAAATGGCAAAGGTGTTGCCAAAACTGATAGACATGAATCAATGTGGTTTTGTGGAAAACAAGCAAATATCTGAGTATGATAATCCACAGGGAAACAGAATCTAAGAAAATACCGCTGTTATGTATGTGCCTTGATGCTGATAAAGCATTCAATAACGTAAGTTGGGATAAGTAGGGCAATGGAAGCATTTGCATTTCCTAACACAGTAAGAAGGTTAATTAAAAGGACATACAAGACAAAAATCAAAATAGGAGGGTTCTTCTCTGATGAGCTGTGTCTGAATAGAGGAACCAGGCACAGTTATCCTCTTTCCCTTTGTTATTTGCATTATACTTAAAACCAACGTCAAAGAAAATAGGGGACTCAGAAATTCAAGGATACAACTGGTATGGTATGACTTTATTTGTACGCAATATTATTTTGTACCAGATAAAACCAGAAAAGGACATCTCAATTTTGTGGAACATTCTGAGACAGTTTTTTTTTTTTTTTAGATAAAACTGGAAGCTTTTGCCTATGGATAAAGATACAAGCAGCAAACATGTTTTAGTCCATTTAGTTTTATACACAGATCATGCACATTTTTGTCAAGCAGACAAGTTGTGGACAGTAACTGATAAAGAATTGAAGGATTTTATCTGGGAGGACTGAAGTGGGATAAGTTGATCCTTGCAACAGAACAATGAGGTTTAGGATTACCTGATTTGAAGGGATATTTTGGAGCTACACAGTTAAGGCTCCTATGCCTAACACAAGCAGAAAGGTACAACTCAATGGAAAGGGATAATGATGAAACGGGGGGGGGGGGTTCAAAAAGGAAACAGTGGGACTTTAGATGTAGATCGTTTAGGAGAATAAGAACAGTCATATAGATTATATTATACTAAACTATTATATTCATAAAGTGGCAGGAAGTACACTAAAAACCAGCCAATAAGAGAATAAGGACAGCCATATAGATTATATTATACTAAACTATTATATTCATAAAAATGGCAGGAAGTACACTAAAAACCAGCCAAACACAGGAATGAAAAAAGGGGGTTCTGCCAATAGGGATGAATGCAATTAGGTGTGCACAGAATAGGCAAGGAGGAGGCTGGAATATACTGGAGGAAGCTGGCAAAGGAACTAAGGTATTAGAAACAAATAATTAGACAAAGAAAGATAATACAATGGGAAGAAGACATTTGGACTGCAGGCTACATACAGACTGCCTTCTGCATCACAGATTAATAACAACAGAAGCAAACAGTAATCAATAGGGGAATCTTAAGTGAAGAACCTGTGCTGGTAGAGTTTTTAGTTGAATCTACAACCAAAGCTACTGTTGAAAAAAGGATAATTAGTAGGGCATACAAAAACTACACAACAACTACAGGAATAAATCAGACTACTCTCTCTTCAAAAAAATAAAATAAAATAAAACAATGGGAGGACATACATATGGATTGCAAAAATGCAACACAGTATAGAAGACTTAGGATTTTTACCTGGAAGTGTTTGCATAGGTACTTTTATACTCCAAAAAAGTTTTACTCCAGTGGATGGCAAATACTGTAGGTGTACTGGGGAAGAAAGAGGTACCTGGAAGCACATGTTTTCGGAATGGAATCAGTTGGCAGACATTCAAAATTCCCTGCAGAGTACTCTGTTAGGAACACTAGGCGAGCAAGCAAATGAGTGTAACTAAGGAAATTATTTGAGCTGGGATACAGGATCTGAATTGTCTAGATATAGTATGGCCTTGTTAAGCTTAATTTTGGTAGCTGCCAAAAGAGCAATTACCAGAAAATGGAAATCAAAATCTAAACCAACAATACTTGAAGTAGTGAAGATTGTAACAGAGATAAAACAGGAAGTGGGATCTTTAGAAAAGGCTAGGAGTAAATTACATAGAAAAAAATGGAAATTGAGGGTATAATGTTTTGGATAAGGAATGAGGTCTAAGAGAAGGCAAGAAACCAGACAACTGATGTAATGTTGGACTGATCATGTACAAAGTTTGTAAATGTGAACTTGTTAATACTGTTTGATTGTTTGTTTGTGTCTTTCGGCATTTCCTGGTTAGGGGTCGCCACAGCGGAACTCCGGTCCACTAATGATTGGCAGTAGATTTTTACGTACTGGCTTGCCGGGCCTCACGCACAACCTTCAACGAAGGAACACCCATTCACGCATGTCGCTACACAGAAGACGCTCTAACTGAGAATTTTACATAAATAAATCTGCCTATGTCACAAATGATAATTCAAAAGAAGTTTTGCAAAAAAAAAAATAAATCCCTCGTCATCATTACAAAATTTGTTTCATTGTCTACACATTACATTTTTACATTAGAAATTTTTACATCTGCTCTGGTAATAATTAAATTGCACTGACAGAAGCTTTACCTTGGTACAACCTGCATGCATCTATTTTCAGTGTGTCAGAGGAGATTACATTTAGCTTTGGTGGCACTCAGCACACGCTTTCTTGTCTGGTAATAAGTACTCAAGTTCCATAGAAGGAAATCATGTCATGTTTATTTAATTTTGTTTTAATTTTCCTTTATTTCTAAATGTTAACCAATATAATACACTGATCCACTTGAATAATTTATAGTTTTACAGATTTGTTGTCAGCCATTTCAAGTACATGTTCATCTCTGCATTTAACCTTGGAGCCCCCAAACAAAATGAAATCAAATGTACTAACACTATAGCTTTTAGTAGTAGTAACTGACCTTATAGTGTATTCAAGAGATTGCTACTTACTGTGGCTGTACAAGTCCTACCTCAAGCGTTGAGAGGGACACGTCTGTCATTACTTAGAACAATAGCAGCAGCTTTTTTAGCACTAAGTCACAAAGAAGCCAAGATTATACAGATGTTGCTCAGCTCCAACAATACAAGAATAAAGCATAACGAGATGAAGCCACTTAACCTACCAATGAGGTAGTTCATATTGCACCAACGACAGATTCTGCAAATTGTTCCTGCGCATTAAATGCTGTACATACATGCCATTCTGCTTGGATTCTAAGCGATACCCTGTTTTCTATATGTATAAATCAGGAAAAATTATGCTGCTGCACTAAAATCAACATCAAAATGAGCAGGACAGCAGCAACTAAGAAATCTCAATATTTCATTGCTAAACTTTCTACAGGTGACCCATGCGAGAGGTCTGTGTTCCTAATCAATATACTAACTCCAAGATGGCAGTCTCTCAAAAAAAGTGAATTCTGCAAAATACCTCAAATCTTTAGAAAAAGAAGAAAAAACTCACATTAGAGCAGAGTATCAATAACAAATGACACAGTTAATCCAGGCACCCCTTTAAAATGGGATATCTAAGACTTCCACTTCTGTCAGGGACGAGAGCTGACTATTTCTTGAAGGCTCCACTCCCCTCTCATTAATAACATTTGGCAATAAGGTGTCAACTACCTAGTGAGTCATGTTCTGAACTTGCAATGTGTTATGTTACACTGTGTGCCTAAACATTCATGCTAAAATTGTATCCGGTGACTGCAAGTCAAAGAAAAAGATAAAAAGGCTAAATTGCCCAGTTCCCAGTTCTGGCTCTGTTACACATGGAAAACCCAGAGGCATAGATACCATTAACAGCACAGCCATCACAGACAGGATAATGGGATAAAATGGAGGAAAAGTTTGGAATTGCAGAAAATTTCCCCTCAACATTCACATACTAAATAAACAGGACAGAAATACATTCCAAAACCTGGAAAACACAGTTACCAGAAAATTCAGTAAGCTTACTGACCATTAATGAGATCTCCAGGACCCAATACAAATGCTGGCAGACACAAAGAACAGAAGGAGTTGGCAGAAGCCAAGTTAGTGGATACTGAAGGAGAGAGGCACAAGAACATCAGACTGACAGGAGTCACAGTGAATGTAGAAGACGTGGATTGTATTAAATATGTCATTGATAAGTTTGTTGAATGGACTGTTTTTTCAGAAATGAAGTCAGAGAGTGCTAAGACTATTTACCTCAGGTGTTACAAAAAAATGCTCAAGCTGATGTTGGTCTGGCTTGAGACATTCTTACTTAGAGAGAAAATACTGTGTAAACAGATTTTGTTGAGCATTACTTCTCACAGGAAGCTAGGTGAGAAGGGCTGTCTTTCGTCCAGTTATACTTGTATACTGTACAATGGATGGAGATACCATTTCATTTACAGTTTAAGGGTGTTAACGCTCTGAAGGGCCAACTACATTTACTAAACCAGAGGATGTAGAATTGAAGCTTTGCTAGGTGGCAAACTCCACCCAGTCTAACTGAGGAAGAGACAGCTACAGGCTCAACGTAGAACTAGGGTCATGGATCCCTTTCTACTCTTCAAAGGAAGGTTGCTGGAAAAGCAAAGACTTGCACACAAAAAAGCAGCTAGGACAGTGGCAACCACAGCTGCAGTTGTTTCATTATTGTTATGGGAACTCCTATCTCCTTTCTTGGACAGAGGTGTAGCCATGTAGCCACTTCAATATTAAGAATTTTTGTTAAACTTGCTTGGTCAGGCTGTACAACCAGAATTTGATAACTATGTATTCTGAGCACAATTGGTGCTATGTGACAGAGTGCCTTATAAGCAGCCCGACATTCTGTAGGCTAAAAAGGTCTCCTGATATTTTTCTCCCCTACTGAAAGAACGTGTGCTGTTACTGAGCATGTTTAATACAATGTTACTACTGTCGGTCATTATATATTTTTTTAGTTTGGTATTGACTCTAGGTGCGGGTACAATAATTTACCTGCTGGCACTATTTTTAAGAAAGCTCTTGTATGTTTTTTTCTGGGTGGGGTGGGAGGAGGAGTTTGTTTTACAGTTTCTTTTATTACACCAACGGTCCCTGTTTGGCCAATACAACCGGCAACCTGTTATAGTGTACATAGCGCAGGGATTGGGAGGAGGGTTTTTAAAAACAGTACAATGTAGTTTCTATCAATAAACATGTTCAGTCTTGTAACATTTGGGGATGTGCTGACTCACCATCATCATTGTTGATTTTTTTTTTTTTTTTTTATTCTGGAAGCACCCACATCTCCAAAATTATGCCCCCCTTCCCCCGAGGTGGTCTGGGTATGTGGTTGCCAATGACTCTTTGACATGTTTTTAGTTCTCACCTGCAATGTAAATGGCTTTGTGGGTGATGCTAAAAGGGCAGTGTCTTTACCACGGTGCCGAGACAAAAGCCACATTTTTTTGCTACTGCAGGAAAGCCACATGAAAACGAATGAATGTGATTTACTTAGGAAAGGACTTTATATCTGCCCTGGCTCTATACTAGGCAAGAAAAAGTAGGGTTTACACAAACGAAAAGAGGAACATCATTTAAGACTTTGGACAAAACTGCAGATGGAGAAGGACGGTTTGTTTGTTATCATGAGTTTGTTGGAAGAATAGCTGGTGACAACAAACAATACTTGCATTTCTCTAAATACTAGCCCAGAGAGTTATGGCCCAGATTTGTAGGGAGTTGATATCCTTTCAAGAGGGTTTCAGTATACTGGGTGGGGGGGGGGACTGGAGCCTTACCTTTTGTCTAGAACAATACAGTTGGGGGCCAGAAGCATTACTCATTTTGCCACTGATCAGCTGTTGGTCAAGCACCTTACATTGTTTGGAATGGTGAATGCACAAATATGCACCCTAGCCTGCCCCAGATAAATGTATCCGTCTATCGACATAGGTGTACATCGATCAATCAATATAGACCTGGACAAACTTTCTTTCCATTGTCCATTAAATTAAATGGGCCACATGGAGTAAAGTGTGGACAGACTTTACTGCTAGGAGCAATTACTAGTGCAAGGGGAAATAGTATCGTGGCACGAGTTTAAGGTTTTGTTTTATGTGGTTGAGGATCTACATGTAACAATCTGAAGGTAAATGATTCATCACACTGGGCCTGTTGGGATTAGGTGGATTGTAGAAGCAGAATCTGGGATAAGAAGGAGGAAAGGCTCAGTTAGTAATGTATATAAAAATGTTTTTATTGCCCAGACAGGCACTGTTAGGCAAGTTAAAGCATCCATGGGAGATGCAGCTGGAAACAGACCAGACAATATGGGAGCTCATATCACCTGTCCGGAGGGGTGCTATTTGTTGCAAAAGATGCACTTTTTTGGATTCCAGTGCCAATTTAAATACTTTTATACACCAGCTATGCTAACCAAAATATAGCATCTAATTGCAGGAGATGTTTTGACACCCAGATGGGAGACTGGTTTCATATTTTTGGGGGCTGCCCTAAGCTAGCTGAATTTAAACACAAGGTTCTAAGTCTATGTCATAAAGTATGGTACAAGTAAGCGGCACTGACCACATAACTATGGTCCAAGTAAGCGGCACTGACCACATAACTGTATCTCCTTCAGTTTTTGTCCTCAAAACCAGGCAGTGGACTCCATGAAGGGCTTACTTTACTCATTAGTACTGACTGTAAAAAAATGTATAACCTGAAGGTAGACGTCTACACTCCCTTCCGTGATATCTACTACAGAATGAGGACATCAGGAAGCAAAGTGTGGAACTAATATATAACCTGAAGGTAGAAGTCTACACTCCCATCCGCGATATCAACTACAGAATGAGGGCATCAGGAAGCAAGTGTGGAACTAATATATAACCTGAAGGTAGAAGTCTACACTCCCATCCATGATATACGCTATGGAATGAGGACATCAGGAAGCAAAGTGTGGAACTAATATATAACCTGAAGGTAGAAGTCTACACTCCCATCCGTGATATCTACTACAGAATGAGGGCATCAGGAAGCAAGTGTGGAACTAATATATAAAATGAAGGTAGAAGTCTACACTCCCATCCATGATATACGCTATGGAATGAGGGCATCAGGAAGCAAAGTGTGGAACTAATATATAACCTGAAGGTAGAAGTCTACACTCCCATCCGTGATATCTACTACAGAATGAAGGCATCAGGAAGCAAGTGTGGAACTAATATATAACCTGAAGGTAGAAGTCTACACTCCCATCCGTGATATCTACTACAGAATGAGGGCATCAGGAAGCAAGTGTGGAACTAGGGTGGAGTTAGAAATGGGCGAAATGGATAGATAGGTGCATTCCCCAGGATACAATTTAGATAGCTTCTAACTTCAAAATATAGTTTGCTTCTCAGACCTGGAATCCAAATAAGTCGATTACATCTAAATGCACGTCTAACATCTTTTAGTTATTAAGCTTGGTTGGTACTGTTTTTCTATGTTGTTGTATACTATAATGAAATCTGTTTTAAAAAGATCTAATTTTTTTTCCTTTTAATAAATGTTTTAAAAGAAACAGAACATATAGTTTTGACTTATCTCAAAACCTGGTGTCTCTGGCTTTTGAGTCGTTGTTTGTAGTCTGCACAGAGCCTACATCTTTCCTGGAAAAGGAACAGCTGTGTGTTGTAAGCAAGATTACTAGCCTAGAAATTAATAAATAGTTACACTTGACTATTAGATCAGAACTATCACATTGATTAAAACAAATCACTTCACTTACATTTACAGAGACAATCACTGTAAAGTATATGTTCACATTTCCTTTCTTCTGCATTTGTATGGAGACTAGAATACAGAAAACATTCTGAAACCTTACAAAATTTCCTCAAAAAAGAAGTCTCCTCAGGTCAGGGAAGAATGCAAAATGACTGCACTTGTACTGTTCTTTTTCTCTAATGCCTTCCTCTACTGGAGACAACTGCTAAGTTGACACAAGTCTGTTTTAACAAAAGTGCCAGGCATTTATAGAATTTTTCTTCACTCTCAAAACAGACACACAAAGAAAATTTAAGTAATACTGTCTTAATCTTCTCCATCACTGTTTAGAACAAATCTGACTCCCTCATGTTATTTTCACCTAGTGACAAGCCGCATAATATGTAACAGCGTGAAAGTTACAGGAGGGACTCTGCACCCCAGACCCTTATAACCCTAAAAAAAGAAAACAATTATTAGGTTGTCAATTCTAGCTATAAGTTTTACAAAATACTTAAAACACAGATGCATTAAAATAATCACATTTATTATCAATTAGAGTTGCGTGACTCAGAAATATAATTCCAGAGTTTGAAAACAAGCACTACATAAGTTCATAAGAAGTCACTAGGCTAATGGCCCTAGGGCCCTTACAAGCCTAGCCAAGTTCAAACCTTATTTCGATGATCAGCACCTACTGCCCCTGTCCAAGAGGGACACAGGACCCCTGGGTTCAATTTACGGTTACCCATCCAAACGTCCAGATTGCGCATGAAGAGAGCCAATGAGGTGCTCTGCTTAACATGAAGTGGGAATCTGTTCCAAAGGTGAGGTGACCTCTGTGAAACAAATCTGCCCTCAAGCAGGTTCTATTAATGTCACATACCAGGTTAAGGTTTTTAGAGGGAGTAACCTTGTACCATTTGACTTACGGAGATGCAGCATTTCCAATAAAGCAGGGTCAGAGATTGCCTCCGTGTAGTCTGTATGAAACAGAATAAAGTGACAGTGATTTCAGACAATCCTCATAGGACAGATGCTGAAGACCTAGAATTTTCCTTGTGAGGAACCTTTGTGGTATCTCCAATTGCTTCAGGTGCTTAGAAAGGTACATAATAAAAGGGAAGTTGTACTCAGTATATTGGGGAAAAAGATGTTAAGGATGAAGCTGCCAGGTAACAGGAAAAGAGGAAGGCCTAAAATAAGTTTTATGGATGTGGTGAGAGAGGACATGCAGGTGGTTGGTGTGACAGAGCAAGATGCAGAGGACAGGAAGAAATGGAATCAGATGATCTGCTGTGGCGACCCCTAACGGGAGCAGCCGAAAGAAAAAAATAAGTACTCCGTTACTGGCCTGATGAGGGAAGGGCCGTTACTGGCCTGATAGTAATCTCTCCTTTGACAATCATACTGCCAAAGTAGTTAGAAAATCCTTCTATGTGGCCCATCTAATTACTAGAGGGTTCGCATCTAGAAATAAAGAGGTTATAGTGCCCCTCATACTCTATAATGGGTCTAATGAGTGACGAGTAAATGCCATATTTGGGATGTACCTCACAAGACACTTCCAACAGCTGGAAAGACCACAAAAGTACCTCACCAAGAGGATTACTGGCCTCAAACATATGTTCTCGGCAGCTCGACTGAAACAACTCCGGCTGTCCTCAGTGTTATATCGCTTACTCAGAGGTGATCTCTGCCTGACTTACACAGCCATGTCCAACTCAGAATTGATGGACATGCTCCACCTAAAGAAATCCAAGTCACTACGAGCACGCGCTCTAGTCAGGTAAACCTCGCCACAACAATAAATAGAACATGCTGGAGGGATAGATTCCTGTCACAGAGACTCCCCATGCTTTGGAACAAAATTCCAAATTACATCAGGCAGAGCCCCTCACTAACACTCTTCAAGAGAAACCTTGACAAGTGGATGGGTAACAGAAAAGACACCTCCTGGGATCACTTCATTGTCTCTGCTTGACAGAGGATCAGTTAATTAATCAATGGGGCGGCGAAAGCCGATACACTCTGGCTAGGCTTATAAATGCCCTCGGGCAGATAGTCTAGTACCTACCTATGAACCTATAACCCGGTATCGTTGGGGAGCTCTCCACAACCTTGAATCACTTCTCCATGACTGCACAAATGTCTGCGTCTTCCAAGGTGAGGACTACTTCCAGTGAGTGCAGTTTCGTGTTAAGACTTGTAGTATTTAACAGCATAACCTTGAGGTTGTTTTTAGATAAAGAGATTTTAAGTCGGGAATTTTGTCCTCGAGACACTGCCTTAAAAAGAAACTATGGGGATGGCAAGAGTCTTAAGTCAGTAGCCGAAATCCTGGGGGTGGTAGACAATGACTATCTCTGGCAAAGCATCGATATCCGTCGATCATGTCATCCCAGGCTGAATGATATTGGATCCCCTTAGAATGACACCAAAAACCCAGTCAATTATTGAAGTCAATCATTTTCTTTCAAACCCAACATTCAAACACATCTAAAATAAAGTATAAGAGAAGATCCAAATGCAAAAAAAAAAGTGTGACACTCTTTGTCAGGCAGAGTCAGAAAACAAGAAGTCAAAAGTATTTTCACTCAAGAGTTGCTGGAAAAATATTACCACATTTAATCACATTTAATGTTCTCAATACAATGTACAATGTGCCATAAAATAGCATTAAGGAATCAAAAACTCTGACTGTAAAACAAAATCATGTAGATTGTCAGCCTTCCACATCAGGCCATTCTAAAATGCAGCAAACCAGAAAATACCAAAAACTTTAGAAAGTGATGCAGGTATATTAGAAATGCAGAAAAGATCAAGACATGCAGAACACATTTTTACAAATTTTTTTTTGGGGGGGGGGGGTAAGCCTTCTTAAAATACTAGTGGATAATGTGCAATTCAAGCCTTCGGAAAGAAGTTATTTCATAAGCCTTCATTTGCCTACGCTAAGCTAGTTGCTTAACCAGATACTGCTTGCAGGTCATGAGTGAAGTCCCCAAGTTACCCTTGAAATGGGACACTAGTGTTTGCTTACCCATTTAAAAATGCTGCCTTCAAAATGTAGACAGATCAACAGCATGGAAACGTAATGACAAGTACAGCATAACACTTAAAGGACTGTCCAAATTAGTTCAACAAGGAAAATAGAAAATAAAAAAATGAAGAGCAAGAGCTGCCTTTCAACACAAAGACAAAAATTACAATATGTAATACCCAGTGGAACATTTACAAATACTTACATTACTCTTTCATATATGCGGAATACCTGGCTCAGATATTACACCATGTACATAGCATACTCCAGACATAAAAAAAAATGATGCAAATCAGAGGCAATACATAATCACTTTGGCTCACCACAGACAACCAGAACTGTTCTTTATTCTATTTCACATTTCTTAACTAGGGTAGACCACTGATCCACATGGACCTTTACTGACAGGTTAAAAGATTTGCTCAGAAGCAGGGTAGAGCACTGATCGATGTGGATTTTTTTCTGACAAAACCCAGAAGCACTACCTGGCAAAGTCACACAGTAAGCAAATGGAGGCTGAAGGAATCAAACCCTAGACTACAGGAAGCAGCTCATTAACAGCACATAACCTTAATCCCCTAACTGCTACCCACACCATGGCACCCTAAAACAACATAACAGGAATGGGTTTTCTTTCCTGACATCTTGAAGCTTATTACTGTAAGCAGTTATTTAATCACACCTCCATCCACTGCACATACCAAGTGTACATCTCATGATTTTATTTTAGATAATTTTTACTTCACTATTTCTGTTATATTCGCTTCTGTTTTCAATAAATTGAACATGGCAAATACTTTTCCCATAATAATTAAGGCAATAAGTATGGAATTCCTGTACAACACCAACACTAATAACCTCCTCAGGAAGACTATCCTTAACACAATAAGCACTGAATTCCTATGAAACACCAACAGTAATAATCACTTCAGGGAAGAGCAACAGTTCACATTACAACACTCCCACCAAGGATATGGGCCAGGACAGGAGACCCTTACAAATAGAGTCAGGGAAAAAAAAAGTGAGGCAGACAGAGGAACATTGCACTATTCCACAGACAGCAAACAGTACAATACAGTGGTAAGGCAACACTTTTTATTGGATTACCATAGGTTTTATTGTAATACAGCTACTTGAGCTTTCAGACTAGCACAACCTGCTTAACAAGAGGTATTTAAAATAATCAAAAAGAACATTACAATGCAGTAATGCCCTAAAAACATATTTACTTCATTAGCTATCATACGACTCTCACTAATTTTTTTATTGACCAGAATTATATCAAATGCTAGAATCCTTTTTTTCCCTCAAATCAGTTATCAGGAACACAGTCTATCACAAAATTAAAAATGTAACATCAACATCAACCTCACAGCATAATATGAAGAATTAAAATTATATACAACCTCTACATTTTTTTAATTTAACTGAATAAAACCTTCAAAACTTGTCTATGTCAATATGTGAAACCAATGTACTATCCCTTTACTGCTTATCTATCACTTGCTTCTCCGCTTTAGCACAGCTTCTGTGAAGTGTGTATTACAGCTGATGTTGTTTTGGGGAGATTACAGTTTTTACTACACTATGGATTATTATTCTCAAAAGAACTCCCAATTAAACAAACCAGTAACAGCAAAATAACAGTACGGTTTAATGAACAGCCCGCTACAGCGCCACTAAAAAGTCTGTCATTTCTGCTTTAAAAAGAAGGCTGGTACCCTCACCACTGACAACCATTCCTTCACTTTTGTAACAAAAATATAATGATACATGGGAAGTTTGCACAGGTGACAGCCACAAGTGATACTATAAACATTAAATCTTCTTGGAGATTACACTATACAACAGCCAAATTGTTTACACCATTAAAGGCAACCACCTCTTTAGAACAGGCTTTCTAAGGTGACAGTTTATATGTACGCCTCTCAAACATCGAGATCTGCATACTATACAGTCACAATGCTTCCTACTATATTTTGTAAGAGAAAAGTCAGTTAACCATCTCAACAAAGTTTCTTGTAATGGTATACAAAGAAAATATGGTTAAGTAAGGGGTACAAGCCCCCTTTCAAAATAGCATAAGTAGACAATAATATATGCAAACTTCAACCTTCTGCTCCAATGGTCATTCTGAAAAAGCTTTTTACTGCTCTACTGTCTAGGAAAGCTACAATACGTAATGCTTTTTTAGACCATACAAGTCCTATTACTGCTACTGCTACTACTACTGCTCCTGCTACTAGAGCTGACAAAGCATGCACTGGAAAGAACAATAAGATTTAAAGTCAGCTTTTCAGATATTGCCCTCGATGACTATTTTGCAATATTTATGTATATATACAAAATTTTACATACATATATATATATGCATACACACATGCACAAAACAGCCTTGTTAATAATATATTTGTGAATGAAACCATGTAACAGATGTATCTTTCTGGAACCTAAAGTGAATGTTTTTTCGCTTTTTTTTCTCACAAGGAAGATTTAATGTTGGAGATCTAAAGGAAATGGCAAGTAACATGCAAGCTACTTTACCAAAACTAAGGAATACAAATGTAATTTAAGCATTTATCCAGCAAGGATTCAAGGAGCAAATATTTCAATACAACTCAATATCTACACCTCTGTTTTAACGAAATAATAATTATAATAAAAACAACAATAACAATTAAAAAAGCATTTGCTGCTTTAGACCAGTACCTTGACAATAATAAGGCTACACCCATGGATAAAAAATGTCAACATCTCAAAAGTAGCAGGCATTGACACTAAAGGCAAAACTTGTATACTAGCATTTATTCGAAACCTGTCTGTAACCTCACTCCTACGTACAAACAAGCCTGCTGTTAAAACATAGAAAGCAGCATCTGCACCCACCCCTTTCTCTACATAAATACAAAGAAGTCTCGCTAAGAAAGCAGTATTGCAGTAGGTTTACCATACTACTTTACTCATAAACTAGATAAAAATTATTTAAAGACACACACAAAGTAAACATATGCTTGTTGTAAGAAAATACCAAGATCAACTACACGGCAGCCTTCAAAGAATATTGCCCCAAAACAACCCCCTTTTCTTAACAAATTGTGCAGACTGCGTTAAGGTCTATTTTCCTAAGATACCCCCGACAGCAAACGAAGTTGTATCAACAGGTGACAAGACTGTCAACATAAAACGGAACAGCCCACCCAACCCAGGCAGCAGGGAACACTCCAAAGCAAGTCAGAGCTCCTGTCAGCGGGGGTCCAAAGGAGGAGGGCTAGGCCTCACAGCATCCCAGGGCTCGGCTACGCAGGAAAGTCCATGGCCAGCAGGGACAGAACCTGATCGTTGTGGAATCAGACTTCCAAATGCCGTCCTTTACTACCACCACATTTCTGGCACCGCTTTACACATCGCCCAGCAATGCCAGCTACTTACCATGGTACAAATAGAGGCGATCTTGGAGACTGTCATTAGGATTTCCATCCGCCCAACGCCATCTTCCACCCAATCAGTGAGACTGATTGAATGAGCCGGCCGTAGAGACGACAACAGCACCAAACTACCACTGCTGCAGGAGTGAACGAGGAACTACGGCAGCGGCGACGAGATGGACTAACATCCCCAGGGTCCTAGAACCCGCGCGTAAACCAACGCCTACGACTTCTCTATTAAAAGTCGCTAGTAATGTCACTCTGCAACTAAGTGACGTAGGCAGGGCCCTATCGCTGTGTGGAAGGGGCGGCTAGAGGTCAGAAGATTGCTTCCTTTGATGCCCTATGATTTTGATCCTTTCAGTGGCCTGCTAACTGTAAAAAGTAATGAGAGTTAGGTGGTGTATAATATGGAAGTTAGCCCTCATTCCCTTCCCACTGTTCCTTCCTATTTGCTTTGACTATAACTTCTCCAACTCCCTTAGCTCTGCTAAAGTTACGAGTTTTAACAGAGAGAAGTGATCACGTGCATTATTTCAGTAAAATACAACTGAGGTGTGAAGATTTTGGTGTTAAGGTCCAACAGATGCAGCAAAGCCTTGTTGGTAGTGACCACAGAACTGTAGAAGCTGAAGTTTCAAGATTGCCTGCAGTACCAAGACATCCACTGGCTTAACTTAATTTCTAAGAAAATGCTGATATTACAACACTTCCACAATCTTTGTTTTAATGATTTTTGAAAAGCTCTGCAAGTAGTTCTGTGAGGCCCTACAAACAGAAACTAGGCATACAATCTGGGCCACCTGTTAGTCAAAACTTTAAATCTGTGTAAGTGTCCAAAACAAATCAAAAAGTATATATGTTCATTTCCTTTAATGTAATAAAAGCAGTGGATAATTGGCAGGCATAGACAAGTTGTCCAGCTGGTCTACATCAAAAAACATAAAGCCACAGCATTATTTATTTATTTTAACCAGGAAAGTCCACTGGGCTGAAATGAGCCCATTTTCAGTGGAGGCCCGGGGAGAGAAGATCCAAAAAAAAAAACAATGTACATAATTAAAGATTATTTTGAGAATTAATAACAGCATTTAACAATATACAAGAGTAATAGCATTTAACAATATACAATAGAATAATACAGGAGTCAGAAGTGACACCGTAACATAGGCAATGTATAGCAACATTTTGTGGAAGACTCTGGTGCTTGGCAGGTATTCAATAGATCAGACAGATAATGATAATCTGCACTTGCACAATTTGTACACACCATGTGAGGCAGGGTGAGCACACTGTGCTGTGATTAAGGGTGAGTGTACAATAGGGAGAGTGAAGAAGAGTGTGGGTATCTGAGAGATGAGTCAGGTTAGTAATCAGGTGACTGAGGAATTGGGGATGGTGCAAGGGCATAACCAATGAGAGGAGAGATGTTGGTAGAATGATTTTTTTTCATTATTTATAGTCCTTAGAGAAGGTGGAAGGGCATTCCAGAGTTTAGCTACAGTGAAAGAGTAAAGGTATTGGCCTACAGGGTGTTTATGTCTCTTAACTTGGATAAGTGATTGATTTTCAGATCTTAGCAAACGGTTTGGTTGATAGAGAGTCAGAAGTGAAGCCAGGATTGGGCATTTGGAGGAATTACAGATGAATTTGTGTTGTGCTGTGGCTGATTGTATGTAAGTTAGGTGTTGTGGGAGTTCTAGCCAGTTCATGGATTGTAATGAGTGACAGGGGTGGGAGGAATATTTTGCTCTAGTAACGAATTGAGCAATTTTGTTATAGCAGCTCTCCATTTTATTTTTTAATGACGATTGGATGTTTGTCAGAATGGGGGCACCATAGAGGAGAGAAGTTAGGAGTAAAGTTTGGGCAAGTGTTTTTCTAGTAGAGTAGTTTAAAAAGTGTTATGTTGGTAGAGGGTACTAAGTTTTTGGTGTGTTTTTTTTGATGGTGTTGTGGATGTGTTGGTCAAAGGTTAAGTTGTCATCTAAGGTTATGCCAAGTAACTTAGCATGGGAAACTACCTCTAAGGCAGTCTTGTTGGAGGAGCAAATGATGAAATCAGATTTATTAATGGTACTTTTTTGGGGCGTAAAGAGCAAGAGTTTTGTTTTATTTGGGTTAAGAGCGAGGTGATTATTTGTCATCCAGGTTTCGGTAATAGAGAAAGCATTCTGGGTGATGGTCAGAAGTTAGGTTTCAGAGTTACAAGAGCAGATAATGGTAGAATTATCCGCGTATTGAACTACAGATGCATGAGTGAAAGTCATTAATAAAAATACTGAACAGGAGGGGGCCTAAGATGGATCCTTGGGGAACTCCGGTAGAAGTAATAAGAAAAGGAGAGAAAGAGTGCATGTTATTATGAATTAAGCTGACATTTGATGCATGTGAAACTAGCTGTATCACCAGCAAGGCTCATTACAGTAACAATTCCTAGAATGATTTTGTTAGTTGCAGAAGACTTCACTACATCTTTTTAATCATTCATTGGAATGTGATTATAGAGTACAAGGGTGCAAGGTCACTGTAATAAGGACTACAAGGATGCAGACTAGTAGCACTGCTTTTAGCAGAAAGACTAGCTGCAAAAAAAGTGCATAGGGTACACATTCCTTTTTGCTTCCTCAAGTCAGCAGTCAATTTGGTTTGCTTGTTGGACATTTTCAATGCCTTATATCTTTGATATCTTTAAATACAGTTTTCTAATGTTTTTGTCCAGTTCTGGTGACTTTCCAAAAGAAAAAACTGCCAATAAATACTATTATGGGTGCTCAACTCATCCTAAAGAATGCATAATGTTTTTTATGATAGCTGTGAGCACTGTGTTTCTTTTAATAAGAACATTTCAAAAAGGAGAGCTAAAGCTTGCAAACCTTTTTAATTCTTCTAGTCTATTTTCTGCTAAAATGTGTGAGAAAAAAAAAAAAACAAGACCTTAGTTTAGGACAAGACTTGCAAATAAAAGAGGTAGCACAATGATTCTTCTAAAAAGATTTAAAAATTTTAAGTTAATGGTGCCTTCACTGGATGCAGCTGTAGATATCATTGACCGAAAGACCTAGGCCAGTTGCACTTGATGAGTATTCTCTTTTTTTGACTGTTGAAATTGAGATTTGTTCTCTGGCACAACAGGAAGTTTTGGACATCTTTCCACCATGTGCTTCAAAATGAGATTTCAAGAGAGTAAACATTATTGGGATAGCATGACTGCCTTTAATGGTTGTTAAAATTGCATGAAATAATGGAATTTTCTACATTGCATAAAGTAAATCTTTCACTCCCAGATGTGGATTCACAGAAGTCCTGTGTGTGGCTTGAGTATAACGTTGAACTGTGTGTGGTCTAGGTATGACACATGTTTTATTAGGTGAACACTAGGCTAACTGCCTGAAGGGCCATCTTAAGCCTAGTCAATAGCTCGAGGTCAGAATCAAACCTTTTACCTTGTGTCTGTGAGGTGAAGACCTTAACCATTATACCAAAAGATCCTGTGTTGGGCTTGACTATGACATTGAGCTGTGTGTGGTCTAAGTATGATGTTGAGCTGTGTTTTGCTTAAGTATGACGTTGGTCTTGTATGGCCCAAATATAACACTGAACTGTTTTTGGCTTAAGTATGACAGTGAGCTGTGTTTGTCTTGAATATGAAATTGAGCTATATGTAGCCTAAGTTTGACATTGATCTGTGTGTGGCCTAATTATGACATTGAGATGTGTGTGGCCTAAGTTTGACATTGACTTGTGTGTGGCCTAAGTTTGACAGTGACCTGTGTGTGGCCTAAGTATGACATTGATCTGTGTTTGGCTTCAGTATGACATTGAGCTGTGTGTGGCTGAGGGTGACATTGAGCTGTGTTTGGCTTAAGTATGACATTGAGCTGTGTGTGGTCTAAGTATGATATTAATCTGTGTTTGGCTTCAGAGACTCTCTTGGTTTCTGCATCACTTTCAGTGGCTGATATTCTGGCTACTGTGGAAGGTGAAATATTTGATATATCAAGATGTCTGAAGGAATGAGCTAGAGACCCGATGCAGGTGGCCAGCTTTGTCAGCATCTGTTTCAGACTGTGCACTATATAGGATATTATACCATGAGGTACACATTACTTTTGCAGATACATAGAGTAAAAATGCCAGAAAGTTAAAACTGTACTATATAATACATGATCTGTATTTCTGTTGACATACAAGGAGAAACACTTACCCTACGCTCAAGTGACATGTAATTAGTCATGCACCTATTGGTTAAATTTGTTTTGGCTATTCGCATTTTCTTGTAGACTGAATGGTTGTTTCCTTGGCTCAGGAACATTTGTAGTTAAATTAATATTTTATTTATTTTTCAGCATTTTTGTAGTAACAATGAAATCACTTTTTGTGTAAGATCAGTATTTGGTTTCATGGACATCAAACTTGGCTTTGTCTCCTTTGCATATTGTTGGGTGAGGGTGCAAAGGACTTGCACCTCCTTACAGAAACACTCATTATAATGTTCGCAGGTGTTTCTTTTGGGCAATAATCAGTGAATAAAACTGACAAATAATTTCAGCAAGTGGAGGCAGTATAACAGGTATATCAAAATAGCTGAAACTGTGAAGCAGTTGCATGTAGAAAACTTCACTAGCATGTATTTTAGACTGCACCACTGTATAGAAAATCAAACTACATGATACACATTCTTCACTACAATACAGTATAACACATAAGGCAAAGGTTTATTTATGTGTCAAGGATGGGTTATAAAACTACAGAAAAGCTGGATATGGAAATGGATCAATATTGGTTATACAAAGGTCATAGTAGAAAAAATGCAGAAATAAGGATAGAATAGTAAAAGAATGCTTATAATTAGGAAATGTGAGTTTTCTGCTTAATAAAAGTACAAGAAAAATATTATGAATGCCATAAAACAGTTTAA